>NC_079212.1:75812671-76114171 GCF_029633865.1 Lampris incognitus
GCAACTCCTCTGGCACCCCAAACCGGGTGAACATCCCCTAAATGAGGCAGTCTACCACTGCGGCTTTAGATTGGTCAGGGATGGCATAGGCCTCGGGCCACTTGGTAAAATAACCCATAACTGTGAGAATGTAACGATTACCATCTTCTGTCACGGGGAATGGCCCAACCACATCCACCCCAATTCTTTCCATGGGCGCCCCCACCCTGTATTGCTGCGACGGTAATATGATGCCAGTCCCAGAAAACTCCTCACCTCCTTTCCTGAGGTGGGTGTGGGCCAATCCCTGACTGCAGTGACCTTGTCATTGTCTGTGGACACACCTCCGGGCCCCACCACATGTCCAAGGAACCTTGTCTCCCGCTGCAGTAGATTGCTTTTTCTCGGATTGAGTCGTAGGTTGGCTGCCTTGATGCGTTCGAGCACCAGGACCATATAGAATTGTTGTCTGACAAGTCAGCATTAAAATCTCCAATTACATAGACACAAGCTGAGTCACTATCCTCAATAAAAGAATGAGCAAAGGCTAGCTGTTCAGAAATCATCCCCAGTCTCATAGGATTCATGAGGTGTATATATATTTAAAATTATAACCTTTTTATCATTATAATTAAACTCGAGCCCAATGGCCCAATTAACATTTAAATGTACCGCCTTAACCAGTGGATCGTATTTGCAGTTCCAGAGTATAGCCACACCACCAGGTATCCTACCTCGTACTATTTACGTGCTGAAATCAGTGGTGGATTCACCAGCACCATGGAAGTCCTCGTGTATAGTGTTCAGTCTGTCTAAGTCCTGTTTGGCAAGCCAGGTCTCTTGTATGCACCAAATATCACACTCGTCCAGCAGTGTGTCAACCACCAAACGTCTTTTAGCTGCAGCACTTTGTCCTACACACCGGCTGCATGCGTTGTATGATACAACCTGCACTTTTTTGTTTTTTTTATTTTTGATTGCTTTATTTCAACACTTTACTTTTACTCAGTTAAGTGTTGAAATGCGAGTATGCGTTTGTCTTTTGTTTTGATTCAATTTAGTGAATATTGTGATGGTCTAATTTCAAGTATTAAGACGTAAACACAACAATGGTGTCATTCTTACAATTACAACAATTCATGTTTGTCACATGAATTGTTGTAATTGTAGGCTAAGGCAAAAAGATGAGTTTCAAGTTTGGATTTAAAGGACTCAACAGACTCTGACTGTCTGATGGCAGCAGGCAGGTTATTCCACAAGAACGGGGCCCGATAGGAAAAGGCCCTGCCACCAGCTGACTTCTTTTTAACTTTGGGTACACACAGGAGCCCTGTATGTTGAGAACGAAGTGCTCGAGATGGCATGTAAGGTTTAAGGAGATCAGACAGGTAAGATGGGACAAGCCCATGTAGGATTTTATAAGTCAGTAGAAGCACCTTGTATTCTGATCTAACATGGACAGGAAGCCAACTAGGGGAGGCAAGAATTGGTGTAATATGGTAAAGTTAAGATTCTAGCTGCAGCATTATGAACCATCTGAAGACTTTTAGTACTTACTAGAATGTGGCAGACCTGAGAACAGAACAGAACATTACAGTAATCAAGTCTGGATGAAACAAATGCATGTATTAGAATCTCTGCATCAGCCATGGAGAGAAAAGACTGAATTTTAGCTATGTTACGTAAGCGAAAAAAGGCAGTCTTGGTGATTTCTTTAATGTGCTTATCAAAGGAAAGGCGGGGCTCAAACGTAACACCAAGATTTTTGGCTGCTACACTTTGTGAAACCACAGTGTTGTCGATTGTTATTACTTGATCAAATTGGTGTCTAGCAGGGCCAATGTCTCGGTTTTATCTGAATTTAAAAGCAGAAAGTTAAGTGACATCCAGTTTTCACAGTAGCCAAGCAGGCCTCTAAGTTACTGATTTGAGTATGATCAGCCCTTATAGGCACATACAACTGAGTATCATCAGCATAGCAATGGAAATGTATTCCATAACTGCGTATAATTTGGCCAAGAGGTGTAATGTGAAGAGAGAAAAGTAGAGGGCCAAAAGCTGAGCCCTGAGGCACACCATAATTAACATCAGGGAATTTTGATATATCACTATAGCAGACACAATGTGTTCTTCCAGATAAGTATGATTTAAGCCAAGAGAGAGCTAAGCCAGAGACACCAAAACTACAATTTAATCTATTTAATAGTATGCAGTGATCAATGGTGTCAAAAGCTGCACTGAGGTCCAGTAGTAGAAGCACAAAAGTGGAACCAGAGTCGATAGCTAGTAAAAGATCGTTCAGAGCAGTTTCAGTGGAGTGACAGGGCCTGAAAGGCGATTGAAAAGGTTCATATAGATGGTTTTCTTTTATATGGGTCGAAAGTTGTTGATACACAACTCTCTCTAGTACAAACCCCAGTTCCAATGAAGTTGGGATGTTGTGTAAAATGTAAATAAAAACAGAATACAATGATTTGCAAACACTTTCCCACCTATATTCAATTGAATACACTACAAAGACAAGATATTTAATGTTCAAACGAATAAACTTTATTGTTTTTTTTTTGCAAATATTCACTCATTTTGAATTTGATGCCTGCAACACGTTCTAAAGAAGCTGGGACAGGGGCATGTTCACCACTGTGTTACATCACCTTTCCTTTAAACAACACTCAATAAGTGTTTGGGAACAGAGGACACTAATTGTTGAAGCTTTGTAGGTGGAATTCTTTCCCATTCTTGCTTGATGTACGAATTCAGTTGCTCAACAATCCGGGGTCTCCGTTGTCGTATTTTGCGCTTCATGATGCGCCACACATTTTCAATGGGATACAGGTCTGGACTGTAGGCAGGCCAGTCCAGTACCCGCACTCTTTTACTACGAAGCCCCGCTGTTGGAACACGTGCAGAATGTGGCTTGGCATTGTCTTGCTGAAATAAGCAGGGATGTCCCTGAAAAAGACGTCGCTTGGATGGCAGCATATGTTGCTCCAAAACCTGTATGTACCTTCAGCATTAATGGTGCCTTCACAGATGTGCAAGTTACCCATGATGCCATGGGCACTAACACACCCCCATACCATCACAGATGCTGGCTTTTGGACTCTGCGCTGATAACAATCTGGATGGTCCTTTTCCTCTTTAGCCCGGAGGACACCACATCCATGATTTCCAAAAACAATGTGAAATGTGGACTCGTCAGACCACAGCACACTTTTCCACTTTGCATCAGTCCATCTCAGATGGAGAAGCCGGCGGTGTTTCTGGGTGGTGTTGATATCTGGCTTTGGCTTTGCATGGGAGAGTTTTAACTTGCACTTGTAGATGTAGCGACGAACTGTGTTGACTGACGATGGTTTTCCCAAGTGCTCCTGAGCCCACGTGGTAATATCCTTTACACAATGATGTCGGTTTTTAATGCAGTGCCGCCTGAGGGGTCGAAGGTCACGGGCATTCAATGTTGGTTTTCGGCTTTGCCGCTTGCGTACAGAGATTTCTCCGGATTCTCTGAGTCTTTTCATGATATTATGGACTGGAGATGATGAAATCCCTAAATTCCTTGCAGTTGTACGTTGAGAAACCGCAACATGTCTGTGAATGTTCTCATTCATCCATGTCTGTTATGCTCGCGCACCAGAACCCGACCCGTGTGGCGAAACCCAAGGCCGACAGACACAGGATGACTTCAAAATCCAAAAAGGTGGTTTTATTGTGGGAGGGGAATGTATGGTGCGAAAAACGTGGAAGGCGCGGAGGGAGAGTCTTGGGAGGAAACAGAGACACGAAGATAAGACACGGGGGAATAAACAGAATGCAAGGAACGCCGCTGGAGGGTTTGTCAGAGCTTTAACGCAGAGTTCAGTACGTCGAAGCACGGAGTGGTGTTCTGGGCGGCTTCTTGTTGAAGGCTGCCTGATTGCCGCAGGTGTGCCTGATGGATGATGGCAAACACCTGGTGCAGTGCAGCGCTCGTCTCCTCAGAGCGCGAGCCGAGCGCTCGGATGTTTCCGGCACGTCCGAGCTGGGGGAGTGGCTTGAACGTGCCGGGGAAGCAGCTCGGGCGGTGTAACCACAACACGCTGTTCGTGCCAGCCTCACGGACAGCAACTGGGTTGATCGCCTCCCGTGGGTCATGCTCGGCCTTCGCTCTGCCCCCAAGGAAGACCTCCAGTCCTCGTCTGCCGAGATGGTTTATGGCCAGCCGCTGCATGTCTCGGGTGAGTTTCTCCCGGACGCTGTGGCCCCCTGGTCAGCAGCTTCTCATCGGGCTGTGGCCCGGGACAGTGCCAACGCTTTCGCTCTGATCCCTACATCTCACCACTGCCTCCCTCAGTCCTACGTCCCCAAGGATCTGCTGTCGGCCAGGTACGTCTTCATCCGCCACGACAGCCACCGTACCCCCCGGGCCCTTCCGCGTCCTGGAGGTGGGGCCTGAGAATTTTGTGGTGGACATGGGGGGCAAGCCGGAGCGGGTCTCGGTGGACCGTCTCAAGATTGCCCATTTCGACCTGGGTTGGCTGGTCGAACTGGCCCTGCCCTCACGGCCTGGACGCCCCCCTTTTCAGGCTCCTGGCCCAGCCTCGGCCCCTGCCAGGGCTCTGGCTCTGTCCCCTGCCCCCATACCCATTCAGCGCAGCCGTTTTGGCCGCCTGGTCCGCCCCCCCCTCGAGACGTTGACTGTTTCACTGAGGACTGCTCACCTGTTGGCTGTTTGTGTTTCGCTGAGTACTGTTGTGTTGCATTTTTTCGTGATGGTGAATTCTGGGGGGGGGGGGCTGTGTGGTTATACACAAATGAGGGTAGACTCACCAGGGGCGGCTGCTCCTTTAAGGTGGACATTGAGAGTGCTGACGTAGGCACTGCTTGGAGTTTCCGGGGTGAGCCATGTTTGCAGCAGCCTAGCGGTTGGTTAGCTGGTTGCCACGAGAGATTGTGCTGTATCGGTGTTGTTTTGTGTGGCGAGTAAACGGAATTGACTCGACTCGATCTCTCCGTCTCCTCATTCCTGCTCTCCCACAAGTGAATGATAATGCAAACTTATAACCACCTCTGGACTCTGGGTCTATTGGTCCCGCTAGATCGTTGTGTACCAACTCTAGAGCTGCTTTGGCTCTCACATCAGGCTCCCTATTTCTAGTTTGGATACATTTTCCCTGAGTGCACACTTCGCAATGTAGGGTAGGTTTGTGTACTTTGCCCTTGATTGTCATATCATCAACAACATTTTGTAATTTCTGAGCATCATCGTAATTACAGTGCCCTAGAATCTCATGCCATGTCTGTATATCAAAACACGCTTTACATTGGTCATCACATTCATAATTTACTGTGTGCAAGTAGTATAGCCTGTTATGCTCATGAATGGGGAATTGTGTACCGTCTCTGTCTCGTAGAACGTCCTTTCCTTCCCTGAAGATTACGGTCGCTCCGCTGGCAGTAGCTGCTTTCATAGAAAAGATGTCCTGCGGGTATGAGGGGCTGTACAACGCCCGTCTCAGCGCCGTGTTGTGGCGTCGCCCTCTGCTGTCGATCAAGCACACCTCCGCGTCTCCTCTGCGCTCTGCGATTCCGTGGCTCCTTGTGCCATCAGCCAACTCCACGCAGTGTGTCTCGGCCTGGAACCTGTCGTCCAATTTCTTGAACTTTGCTATATCCGTGATGATATGTGAAGTTGCTCCCGTGTCCACCATCAGACCTCTCATCTTGACACCGCGCCCTGGCTGGATCTCCGCGTCCCCGTAGCTCGTCAGGAATGCATACGCCTTCTTGCTCGCCTCCTCGGACACTTGTCGCGCGTCGTCCCGCCGCTGTCTCCGTCTGCAGGTTGCGTCCCGATGTGTGGTGCTTTTGCACCGACTACACCACTGTTTGCGTTGACATGCTCTGGCTTTGTGTCCTTTCAGGCCACATCTGAGCACACTATGTCCGCACTCTCGGCTCCTTGATCACCAGCACCCGCCAGAGCGGGTCTCGCACTCGGCTGCTCTCGCGCCTTCATGACGTTGTCGTCAGGTGCTGTTGCACGCATTTCCTCAGTGTCCTCGTGGCTCCGTAGTTTCGTTTTGAATTGGGCAAAAGGCATCGTCACGTCACTTTGCGTGACATGAATAGCGAACGGTTTGAATGCTTCTGGTAGTCCCGTCAAACTCATTGCTACTAGCAGCCCATCACTCAGTATCACACCAGCGTTTCTCCATGCGGTGCGGGCTGTCTCTGCGCGGATAACGTATTCAGTCACACTCTCACTGCTCCACTTCTGAAGTGACGTCAGTTCCGTATACAGGCTGAAGTGACGTCAGTTCCGTATACAGGCTAATTATAGGCGGCTTCCCTTTCCCTGCATAATAGTCTCTCAGCATTTTCAGCGCTTCCCGCCCATCGCCCGCTGCTTCCCGCATTACCAGCGACACACTTCTATCATCCAGAAACCGGATTAGCTCCGCATAGACCTCGGCATTTCTCGCTCCATCTGCTGCCCGTCCATCATCGTCGGTAGGCTCGTTTAAAATAGTGTCCTTTAGCCCTTGTAACCCAAGATGGCCCAAAAACTTCGTCTCCCACAGTTTATAGTTCTTCTCATCTCCGTCAAAGACGAGTCGAGACCAACGGCTGCTCGATCTTCCCATCCCGGGTCTCCCGCCCCTGCTGTTTGACTCGGCGACCCCTCTACTCATGGTGCTAGCATGCTAGCCCACACACGCGGTGCGTTGCGGTATTTCTCTCGGGGGCAAATCGCTTGATACCTACCTCTGGGTAACTCTGGGCCCATAATCTGCTGTCAGAGTTGAATTCTGGCGTGTAGACCCAGTGCTAGACCCAAATAAATGCTAACTTTGCGGAGGAATTATTACACAGTGGGGCGTCAGTTCTGCTCTTACCGAAATCAACGTAGAGAGACAGATGCACACTCTTATATACGCACAGACCACATGTCAACCTCAGCGCATTTCATTGGCTGTTATTATTGTCTACCATACAGTACCCGTATGTGCTCAAGTTTGCCTACGTGTTAATACAAAAATAAAGATTTTCTTCTACAACTGAGGGCACAAATTTAATTTATGTCAACAGTGGAGTTTGTATGTTCTCCCCGTGTCTGCGTGGCTCTCCTCCTGGTGCTCCGGTTTCCTCTCACTGTCCAAAGACATGTAGGTCAGCTGAATCAAAGACATGTAGGTCAGCTGAATCAAAGACATGTGGGTCAGCTGAATCAAAGACATGTAGGTCAGCTGAATCAAAGACATGTAGGTCAGCTGAATCAAAGACATGTGGGTCAGCTGAATCAAAGACATGTAGGTCAGCTGAATCAAAGACATATAGGTCAGCTGAATGAAAGACATATAGGTCAGCTGAATCGGCCATACTAAATTGTCCCTCTGTGTGTGTGTGTGTGTGTGTGTGTGTGTGTGTGTGTGTGTGTGTGTGTGTGTGTGTGTGTGTGTGTGTGTGTGTGTGTCAGTCTGTCCAGGGTGTCTCCCCGCCTGCCGTCCAATGACTGCTGGGATAGGCTCCAGCATCCCCGCGACCCTGAGAGCAGGACAAGCGGTTAGGAAAATGGACGGATGTTTCATGTCGCCTCAGTACATACTCCACAGCAGTAGCTGGCAGTAACGCGCCAGTTTTTCTTTTTTCCAACCGTCGGAGACGACAAGCGAAGTCAGCGGGCATCGTCTTCCGGCCGCTGGGAGCTCGGTTCTGAACACCGCCTCTCGCGCACGTCCCCACTGACTACGTCACCACATTTTGTCAAATGCCATGGGACAGCGTGGAGTTTTGTCAGTGGTCGTTTCGGAAAACTGCTAAAGACTCGTAAGTACAATTAATTTTAAGAGCTTGAAAATTCTTTTATGAATGTTGGCAATCGATGTAGTTTTAGAAATAAGCGTATAAGCGGTTTGGAAAATGGATGTATCAGTGAATATAGCACGATGGTAATCTGTCAAAGATGATTCCAGCAACTAGCTTGAATTCAGTGACCGTGAACATCTGCACTGTTTCTTGTTGAGCTGCCATATTGATATCCCTGACCTGAAATATCTAATAAGAGACGTATTCACCTGAACATCTGCACTGTTTCTTGTTGAGCTGCCATATTGATATCCCTGACCTGAAATATCTAATAAGAGACTTATTCACCTGAACATCTGCACTGTTTCTTGTTGAGCTGCCATATTGATATCCCTGACCTGAAATATCTAATAAGAGACTTATTCACCTGAACATCTGCACTGTTTCTTGTTGAGCTGCCATATTAATATCCCTGACCTGAAATATCTAATAAGAGACTTATTCACCTGAACATCTGCACTGTTTCTTGTTGGGCTGCCATATTGATATCCCTGACCTGAAATATCTAATAAGAGACTTATTCACCTGAACATCTGCACTGTTTCTTGTTGAGCTGCCATATTGATATCCCTGACCTGAAATATCTAATAAGAGACTTATTCACCTGAACATCTGCACTGTTTCTTGTTGAGCTACCATATTGATATCCCTGACCTGAAATATCTAATAAGAGACTTATTCACCTGAACATCTGCACTGTTTCTTGTTGAGCTGCCATATTACTATCCCTGACCTGAAATATCTAATAAGAGACTTATTCACCTGAACATCTGCACTGTTTCTTGTTGAGCTGCCATATTAATATCCCTGACCTGAAATATCTAATAAGAGACTTATTCACCTGAACATCTGCACTGTTTCTTGTTGAGCTGCCATATTAATATCCCTGACCTGAAATATCTAATAAGAGACTTATTCACCTGAACATCTGCACTGTTTCCTGTTGAGCTGCCATATTGATATCCCTGACCTGAAATATCTAATAAGAGACTTATTCACCTGAACATCTGCACTGTTTCCTGTTGAGCTGCCATATTGATATCCCTGACCTGAAATATCTAATAAGAGACTTATTCACCTGAACATCTGCACTGTTTTTTGTTGAGCTGCCATATTTGATATCCCTGACCTGAAATATCTAATAAGAGACTTATTCACCTGAACATCTGCACTGTTTCTTGTTGAGCTGCCATATTGATATCCCTGACCTGAAATATCTAATAAGAGACTTATTCACCTGAACATCTGCACTGTTTCTTGTTGAGCTGCCATATTAATATCCCTGACCTGAAATATCTAATAAGAGACTTATTCACCTGAACATCTGCACTATTTCTTGTTGAGCTGCCATATTAATATCCCTGACCTGAAATATCTAATAAGAGACTTATTCACCTGAACATCTGCACTGTTTCTTGTTGAGCTGCCATATTAATATCCCTGCCCTGAAATATCTAATAAGAGACTTATTCACCTGAACATCTGTACTGTTTTTTGTTGAGCTGCCATATTGATATCCCTGACCTGAAATATCTTGAATTTAGATGCAAGATGAGAAAAACAGTATTGATTCTCGCACCATGTGTGGTTCTTTGTCTCTTTATGACCGTTGGCCAAGGAAGCAGACAAGGACAGGATATCAAATGTGGGGGTAGGCGTTCATGTTCAGCAAATTCATCTCATACACATAGAATGGTACACTTAGCTCATATTGTGGCTCGTGTCTCTTCTTCACAGCATGCAGGGCTCTTGTGGATGAGATGGGGTGGGCCATTTCCCAGATAGATCCCAAGAAGATGATCCAGACAGGATCCTTCAGGATCAATCCAGATGGCAGCCAGTCCATTAGAGAGGTAAGGCTGTGTAAGAGCTGCATAGAAAAATAATTGATTTCAGGTTGAAGGGTGTGTATTCGTTATTATCAAGTAGACAAAGTAGTCGGCACAATATTCCCATACAGGAAACCATGCAAAGTAATAACCCACCGTTTTTTTCCAATTTATGTTACTTGTTTTTATTACACCCTGTACAGAAAAGACATATTACTACCTGAATTTCTATACTTCTGTTGCATATTTAAAGCTATCATTCTTTGGGCATACCTGTCATCCAGGTGGAAGTAAATTAGCAAAGACAGCGATTTTGGGAACTACACCAGCAAAACCCAAGAGAGACCGACCAAAAAGGCAGTGTCATGATGACATCAAAGAATGGCTTAGTCTGAAAATATCGGAGGCAAGAAGATCACCTCAGGACAGAAAGAACTGGAGGAGACTTGTTTGGCAAGCATGTCATCCTGATGGTGCTGGCAACCCTCGCTAATGAGGAGGCCTTGAAGAAGAAGTTGCATATTTAGTGGGACCACTATACTCACACAAAACAGAAAAGGAATTAAAATCAAGGTGTTTTAGCCCATTTAGAAGCTCCAAGGAAAGGACGTCTTTATGTAATCACTAAGAATAGTTAATGCAATGGACAGATTTACAATTTCTATTTAATATTTGTAAGTTAAATAGTTTACATTTCAGTGTAGATGGTCAAAGAAACTTTGTCCTGGCTCGCCACCTTGCCGTGGTGGAGAAGATTGCATGTACCAATGATCCCAAGAGCTATGCCGTCCGCAGCTTGGCTCCTGGTAGAGTCACCCAAGCTGGATAGGTTAAGGGGGAGGTTCCAGACAAAACGCAATCCAACAAAGATCTCAACAGCGAAACTGGCAGAAGACATTGTCAGTGAAGGTGGATGAAGGCTGCAAGAGAGGGTGCTCCCCAATCATCTTGGTTCTCCACACCATTGGACTCTGGCCACATCCTGCCAAGGACCGTGTGGTGGCTGCAGGCACATCAGCCTCTCCATGTAAAAAGCTGTCATGCGCAAGCATCCTCCCATTGTGCGGCTCCAGGATCAGCCTCTACACCTGAGGACCCAGAGGGAGGACAGTTGGACTTGACCCTGAGTGACCGCCGATGATGATGGTCAAAGAAACAAAAACATCTTAGTTGTTTGCCAATGAATGAAAAAATGTGAGAAAGAGACCATGTACATCATAGCCCATTCTTGTCAAATTTGTGAAAGTTCTTTTTAAATTTTTTCACCAACAGGTTCCTCTTGCTCGCTCTGAGGGAAACCTCCTGGAGTTAATGGATGGTGTGTGTGAGAGGATGCAGGACTATGGGGAGCTTGTAGACTCTTCCACAAGCAGGAAAAGCTATCTCAGGGTCACATCTCGGAATGGTGAAGCCATGGATCTCACAGAGGCTAAACTGGATTCGAGAGTTACGTCCAGTTTAAAATTCGCAGTGAGTACTCTCAGCTCACAGATTGTTATCTTAGCACGTTGCGTCTTGCCAATTTAATTCGACTGGTGACAAAAGTGATGCATTGGTCTCAACAGTCCTCGTATGCCTGCACCGTTAGGGGGAAAACATTGAAATGACAATACTCTGTCGTCTTGTTTCACCCCATTTATTGTAAAGCGACTTTGAGTATTAGAAAAGTGCTATATAAGTTCAATTTATTATTGTTATTATTATTATCATTATTACTTGCCTGTGATGATTTTACATTGTAAAAGCCCATAGGGGTTGATAAGATTAAACATGTTTATGACAGCCTTCAAAATAATGTTTACTGATTTGCATTCACGTTCTACTAGAGAAACTCGTCTTACACAATATTTTTCCAATATCATTATATTATATTGAAAAGAGGCTGTTTACAATGGCTGCAGTTTAATTAATGTCACTATTAAACAGTTTCAGAGTGCATTTAGGTGATAATATGTCATATCTCCTTGGTTACAAGAAATTAAAAAAGATTTCATTTTACTAGGTGTGATAGTTGATGAATGATCAGGGTTCCCACATTCCTTCTGGGATCATTTTCTGACGTTTCCAGGACATATTCCATGACTTTCACTTGGATGTACATTACAGCAGTTGCTGACAGGTCATGGTCTGTGTGTTAACTAGTGGAGACATCCATCCATCCATCCATGATCTGAACTGCTTATCCTGCTCTCAGGGTTGCGGGGATGTTGGAGCCTATCCCAGCAGTCATTGGGCAGCAGGTGGGGAGACACCCTGGATAGGCCGCCAGGCCATCACAGGGCAATAGTGGAGGCATTATGGCAGTAATGGACTGGATGACTGTTCACTGCCATCCAAACTTCAACCACTGACATCACATCTCAGCTGCTAAAATAAAGCTACAAGTATGTGATGTCGGCTTAAAATAATGCAAAAAATAAGCCTTCTTATCAGGAAAAAAACAAGATTTCCTACCCCAACTTTCCAATGCTACATGACCTCAATAACATTTACACAGGACATTGGATCCATTTCATCGTTTCCAGGTGTTTGCCTTGACTGGAAAATTAGCGCATAACCTTCCAGGTTTTCCAGGACACGGAAAGAAGCATTCTTTCTTTTCTTGAACCATGTTAACACATAGTGTAGTCTCCCTCACTGACCTTGTGTTTAGTATTGCACTGGCCTGGATGGACCATGTTAACACATAGTGTAGTCTCCCTCACTGACCTTGTGTTTAGTATTGCACTGGCCTGGATGGACCATGTTAACACATAGTGTAGTCTCCCTCATTGACCTTGTGTTTAGTGTTGCACTGGTCTGGATGGACCATGTTAACACATAGTGTAGTCTCCCTCACTGACCTTGTGTTTAGTATTGCACTGGTCTGGATGGACCATGTTAACACATAGTGTAGTCTCCCTCACTGACCTTGTGTTTAGTATTGCACTGGCCTGGATGGACCATGTTAACACATAGTGTAGTCTCCCTCACTGACCTTGTGTTTAGTGTTGCACTGGTCTGGATGGGCCATGTTAACACATAGTGTAGTCTCCCTCACTGACCTTGTGTTTAGTGTTGCACTGGTCTGGATGGACCATGTTAACACATAGTGTAGTCTCCCTCACTGACCTTGTGTTTAGTATTGCACTGGTCTGGATGGGCCATGTTAACACATAGTGTAGTCTCCCTCACTGACCTTGTGTTTAGTATTGCGCTGGGGCCGTGCCTATAGTCCCCGGGTCCTATAGGACCCTTTCGAAAAAAAAGGGTCCCATATTCCCCGTTTTCCCCTAAAAAGGTCCTATAATCCCCGTTGCAATAGACACCGGGGAACATAGGACCCTCTTTTGGAAAAAGGGTCCTATATTCCCCGCTATTGCCAATCGAGGAACAAACCGGGGAACTTAGAACCCTTTTTGCAAATTATTTCCTTAACGGGTCCAAAATAATAAAAACTGGGGTCATGGCTGAGATGTAGGCTACGACAATCTATTCCTCCGCTGATTAAATTAGGCCGTATTACCATTGTTGGCTGTTGTATATCGCAGGCCACCTTGAGTGCGTATCCAAATTCGGCCTATAGAGGAGGCTGTAATTTGCTTTATTGTTATTTCTTACCAATATTTACTGCAGTAGGCCTAGTTAGTTGGCTCTCCGGCTCAGCATGGACAGTCGGCAATCAACGCAAGTTTGTCTTGCAGTAGGCCCGCCTACCAGTATAACCTAGCCATTTCCACCTTCGCTCAAAGTTCAATTTGCACAGCACTGGACACTTCAGCCACTTTCTTGTTACTTTGCAGTTCGTTTTCCATATTAAATCACTTGGCAGACTTTCTTTCAAAAAGACTTTAATGATGAACTTTTCAGGCAGAGAACTTAGACCAGGACTTGAAATTTAGGACCAGCACAAAGTATCCATCAACGGGGTCCGCCTACCTTACACAATAGGCTAATTGCTTAATAATAATAATATGTGCCTCTCAAAAAACTAAAGGCTTGTAGAGGTGCTAAACCAAAAACATGAATCAAAGACGAACATCAAAGGATGTAAGGTAACACTCACCAAATGGTAAAAAAATAACAGAGGCAGTCCTCTATTTCACCATTTTATTGTTTGGCATTAGTCATTAAGGTTTCTGAAGAAGACCACCCGGCCAAGTTAATGACTGATGCCAAACAATGAAATGGTAAAATAGAGAATTGTGTCTTTTTTTTCATTTGACGAGTGCTACCTTACATCCTTTGATGTTCTTCTTTAATAATAATAATAATAGTAATAGTAATAATATCAATAATAAGAAGAAGAAATAATACATAATAATAATAATAATTACAGCCTAATAATAATAATGATAATAATAATAATAGCCTAATTATAAAAGAGGCCTAATAACAAATAACAATTACAGGCATAATACTATCAATAGTAACACTGATAATAGGCTATTAATAACAAAATGCTTCTAGTAAAAGCTTGGCTGAAAAAGGGTTGGTCTATGGCAGAAGCCCCCCAGAAAAGGCATGGTCTAAAACAAAAATCTCCAAGGCCTAACTAGCCTAACGTTAAGGCTTTTTTCTTCTTCAAAAAATCAAAATGAGTAGTCCTAGTCCATTAGGCTACTAAAACAAAGAGGGGCTAAAACCCTGGATTTGACGTTGCCGACGCTGCAGGACCCTTTGCGCATTAAAGATCCTTCTGATTGGGACTGTTGGCTCCCTCGCAACTTCTGCAATCACCCCCTGTCGGAATTCTGCACAGTGCATTTCTCCGTCAGGGGGATGCACGTGTTCCCCAACATCGTGCACAATAATGTTAGCATCCACGTCCTCCACTTCAAATCTATTTGTGATCAGTGGCACTCTACAGTTCCACCTCCAGCACCTCCATCTAATGGTGTCTTGATTGGTGCGGTGCTTCTGATATCTGAAGTTCTCATGTACCAACACTTTGCCCCCTCGATCACCATCCATAACTATCGCCATTGTTTGTCTTCTTGTAGGCTAGTAAGCACATGACAGTGAGTCCACGAGTTATCACCGATAACAACCGATTGTTGCAAATTGTTGCAAGTTGGCGGGCGGTTTAGACATTGGTGAATTTTGATCATGTGGTTTAGAACGCCAGGAAACTTGCGTGCAGATGACCACACATCCACGACAAGTCTTAAATATTTCCAAACTCGAAATCATGTGTGCCTTTGGCTATTTATAAATTATTTTTCGAGCAATATGTGTTTTGTGATTCAGCTTTAGCGTTGTTGATTAGCCTTTCATTCATATTTTGTCAAAAAGGCGTATTCATTAGCCTAGGCCTATGTCCTGTTATTTCTGTAGCATACAGCATCTTAGAATCTTAAGAGACCAGGCAGATATTGTTATTATTTTGTTATTACCATGCTATATTAGCCTACTTTATAATTATAAATATTTCAATTATCCAATTTTTAGCATTTCTAATATAAGGCTATATTGTTATTATTATTATTATTATTATTATTATCATCATCATCATCATCATCATCATTATTATTATTATTATTATTATTGTCATTATTATTATGTTATTATTACTATCATTACAATTATGATGCTTAAAGGGCCTTACTGAGCAGATGGTTTCTATCTCATATCTGTCAGATGCTTTTCCCAATAAGCTGGTGTGGTTATAATGGGAACGACGGCTTTCTAGGGAACATAGAAGAAGTGGGTCGGAATTGGCCTATTGTCGGTATCAGCCAGCTTTCGCAGGAGTCTATCCCTGGTACAATGCGCTAGACCTCTGGGAGATGGACTGCTGAGGACGGAACACAACACCTACCCTCAGCTCCCAGCACTTCTCGCACAATGTGCTACTCATACGCTGAGTTGGCGGCACCCGGGATCGAACTCACGACCTTGCGATCCATAGGCGAGAGCTCTACCGACTGAGCTACGCCCGGGTACAATTGCCCAAGGAACATAGGCTTACTATATTACATTCAGACACAGACGAGCCAGCTCACCTACTCGGCGAGGCGCATTTTCCTCGATAAGTGACACATTTCGCGCATAAATATCAGAGAACTACCGGGGTGGGTTATGCGCCCAAATATAGGCTATAGCCTAATAAGTTGAAATTGGTTTAGTGTCGAAAGTTTCCACATACTTTAGCCAACCTGGACTTTGTGAATTCGTTTTTGTGATATAAAAATAGAAATCGTATGATTCATTGTCTTCTTAATAATCTGCCCTAAATAATGCATTATTGAAAATGCACTTTTTGCGCCAAACAGCGTCAAACCTGCTGACCGGGGAAAATAGGACCTTTCTTTATAAAAAGGGTCCTATGTTCCCCGGGTGCCCTAGGGGAACATAGGACCCTTTTTATAAAGAAAGGTCCTATGTTCCCCTGCACATACAAAACGGGGAACATAGGACCCTTTTGGGGAAAAGTGGGGAATATAGGGCCCTCTGTATACAAAAAGGTCCGATATTCCCCGGTCTCATACAAAGCGGGGAACATAGGACCCAGGGACTATAGGACCCGGGGACTATAGGGAGGACCCCATTGCACTGGTCTGGATGGACCATGTTAACACATAGTGTAGTCTCCCTCACTGACCTTGTGTTTAGTATTGCACTGGCCTGGATGGACCATGTTAACACATAGTGTAGTCTCCCTCACTGACCTTGTGTTTAGTATTGCACTGGTCTGGATGGGCCATGTTAACACATAGTGTAGTCTCCCTCACTGACCTTGTGTTTAGTGTTGCACTGGTCTGGATGGGCCATGTTAACACATAGTGTAGTCTTCCTCACTGACCTTGTGTTTAGTATTGCACTGGCCTGGATGGACCATGTTAACACATAGTGTAGTCTCCCTCACTGACCTCGTGTTTAGTATTGCACTGGTCTGGATGGACCATGTTAACACATAGTGTACTCTCCCTCACTGACCTTGTGTTTAGTGTTGCACTGGCCTGGATGGGGAGGGGCACCAGATGGTGACAAGAGTAAAATTAAAAATCTAATTTGACATAGAGTGAGTTGTTGTGTGTGTAACACAATCTGTTTTGTCTTTCTCCTTTAGTGCGAGACAATTGTTGAGCAGCATGAGGATGAAATAATCGAGTTCTTTGCTCATGAGACCGATAATGTCAAAGACAAACTGTGCAGCAAGAGGACAGGTGTGTATGGGCAGTTTCCTTACTAATGATAACGTGATGGTGAGCAGTGTTGTGTGAAATGCCTTGCCGTACAGAGCATGCCTCATACCTCTGGAAGCTGGATGTGTTGAGGTGACCGTAGTGTGATGAGACTTTCTTTGCTTTGGTGTTTTGCAGATCTTTGTGACCATGCTCTGAGAATGCATCACGATGAGCTCTGATGTCTCCCTTCCTGAAACATGAGTTCCCTCTGATGGATTCACATGGAAGTTCTGGGCACTGTAGTGTTGGGTTGTGTCTCATTTGTACGCCATTGCAGTGATGGAATATGTGAAGACGACATCAGCTTAACTACCCCACACGTGTAATGACTTCAGAAAGTTCTGCTTCTGAAAGAGTCGCTCCCAAAGCTAGAGAAGACAGCTAGCTTTCTCTTATATTACCCCATGATACTGTTTAGAATATTGTATGAACAAGGTTTCACATTATGTTCATACGTTTCTGAATTCCAGCTGTAAAAGATCACAGACATAATGACCCTTCCCTCGTCTAAAGACCTGAAACTCTCGTGCTCACATGTTCCAGTGAAAGCACTCAATTTCAAAATGCTACTTAACTACAGATATTTCTCTATTACCTATTCACTTACCAAAACAATCCCCCCCCCCCAAAACATCACTTTTCTTTAGAGTTTTTGCACTTATGAACAACTTCGTGTGAGCGCTAGACGCCAGAACAGCGGCCCTGATACAGTATATCATATGAAGACTATATGATATGATATGATATGATGGTATGCGATGATATGAAGACTATATGATGATATGATATGAGACTATATGATATGATGTATAATATGATATGAAGACTATATGATATGGTATATGATATGATATGAGACTATATGATATGATATGATATGAAGACGATATGATGATTTGAGTGTTTTTGACAGTAAATCATCCCTGCTGTTCCTCATGGACCTGTTGTTCCTCATGAACATGTTCCTCATCCCCTCATCCCTGCTGTTCCTCATGAACGCTCGTCCCTGCTGTTCCTCATGAGCCCTTGTCCCTGCTGTTCCTCATCCTCTCGTCCCTGCTGTTCCTCACGAGCCCTCGTCCCTGCTGTTCCTCATGAGACCTCATCCCTGCTGTTCCTCATCCCCTCGTCCCTGCTGTTCCTCATGAGCCCTCATCCCTGCTGTTCCTCATGAACCCTCGTCCCTGCTGTTCCTCATGAGCCCTCATCCCTGCTGTTCCTCATGAACCCTCATCCCTGCTGTTCCTCATGAACCCTCGTCCCTGCTGTTCCTCATGAGCCCTTGTCCCTGCTGTTCCTCATGAACCCTCGTCCCTGCTTTTCCTCATGAACCCTCATCCCTGCTGTTCCTCATGAACCCTCGTCCCTGCTGTTTCTTATGAGCCCTCGTCCCTGCTGTTCCTCATGAACCCTCGTCCCTGCTGTTTCTTATGAACCCTCGTCCCTTCTGTTCCTCATGAACCCTTGTCCCTGCTGTTTCTTATGAGCCCTTGTCCCTGCTGGCCTCATCACAAATCCAGTCAAGCAGTTGTTGGAAGTGCAGCTGTTGATGTCACGAAGAAACTCAGATTGTCATTGTCTCTAGCTTTGGGAGTGATTTTTTTTATTATTATTTTTTATAGTGAACTGTCAAACACCATGCACTCCACGACAGCTTTTGTAAGTTTGAATTTTCAACTATGAAACCTTTAAGATAAGATGGCGATTTGGTTTTACTTATTCGGAAAAATTTGAAGTTGGAAACATAATAATTTCCTGGACTGATCCCAGGCTGTAAACATGTTTCATCAGACATTCGTTGAACAGGTTTTTTTGGGCAATATGTTGAATGTTGGGAGTTAAATAATTTAGAAGAGATTTGCAGCAGGGTAACTAACTTATGGAAAGCTCAAACTGAAATGCAAGTAAAAACTGTATGTAAGATGTCAGGCAACGTCATCGGTTGCCTGTCAGAGTGTTACTGACTAAAAGCCTCTAGCATGGCCACAATGACCTACAATATTACATAGAATTTGTTTTGTTTCATTGGTTACCATTGTTAAAGTTCTGGAGTTACTGAAATCACCGGGGATGTCAACGTAGATGTAACATGATGCTACAGTACAGACTCGTAACAGGTCTGTGTTGGTAAACACAAGTTAAACTACAGCGCTTGGCAGAACCAAGTATCATGATATGCCGCAGAGCACAGACCAGCTTTGTTAAAGTATATTACTGGAGGTGGTTGGAACGTTGCTCTGCTGGTTTGTCTTGGACATTATGTTTACACCTTGTTCTCATTTTACACAGCCAGCAGAGGACGCAGCTCCATGTAAGAAAAGAGTACCTCGGCCTCTTGGGTATGAAACCAGCAGTAGCATCTTTGTGATTTCGTAAAACTGAAATACCACTTCTCCCCACTAGAGAGAGCTGTGGTCCACTGTGTGAACGTCATCGTGTATAAGAATCAGGATGACCGTAGTGTGGAGGTGGAAGCCCTGGACAGTGATCTTGAATAAGAGTTTTGGTGCTGTTCTTCTGAAGTGAGGAGCTCTCATGTTGTTTGTGGGTCATTTATTTACCAAATGAGAATGACTGCCTTGTATGGTGACTATTCATCTGAAATGTTCACATTTTGTAAGATGTCCGTCTGTTCTCACAAAAAAGGAAATATATTTTTACAACATCAACATAAGTTTGGTTTCTGATGAAAAAAATAAGAAGAAAAAAACTCCTGTTGGACACATGCTAGAATGTCACATGATTTTAACGGTGTTCAGCGAACTCATGGTGGAAGAATTCAAGTGTCAGTTATTGGGCGGAAATCATGAACTGGTTTGGTTTTGTGAAATCGGTGCTGTCAGTTTTTTCAGTGTTAACGTGGTACCCAGTGCCCTTCTGTCATGAAAACACTAGGCTGTGTACTAGCAAGCAAGTGCCCCCCCCCCAAAAAAAAGCACTCTGGAACAAGTGCAGAGATGGCTATGAATGACTTTCAACCACGTGTAAAACATGGTGCAGTTTAAAGCTTTTTGTCCTTATCACTAAACGGGTAATCATAGCAGATAATAGAATACACTGACAATCATTTTCACAAGCCAACTTAACCAGACTACTTAATGATCACCCCTCATTTTAAACCTCTGTATAAAGACAGAATTACCTGTATACAGATGGATGTGTTCTGTGGGAAAAACGCAGTTGACTGACATGAGCCTGGGAGCACATCAGCCCCTCTACGATGCACCAAGCATTGCATCAACTTTGAAATCTTCCTCACCTACAGTACATCCATGGCATGACCCCCAAGAAGCTCTGTCCTCCTCCACACCCCATTCGAAGGCTTGGGTCTTCACATGGTGGACACCTCAATGAACCGCTGGATGGCTCGTTACTGTGATGAGCAGGTTTGCTGATAACTGGCCTTCTTTCTGGAGCCACCTTTACCTGCTGAAAGCGGACGGCATTCACCCTACTGGGGACGGCGCCGCTCTTTTGTCTCGCAATATAGATAGCTGTTTACGTTTAGGTTGACACTAGGGACTTATCATTCAGCAGGTTGCAGGTGATTAGAGAGCCTGCTAGGTTTAAATCTAGTGCTGATGTGGAGTCAAGTAGTTTAATTAATATAATTAGTCAGGGAATTTCTCATAGTGTAGATTATCAGCCTGATAGCTTGGTCTATAACACTGAGACTGTCTCCCTACCCTGCTGTATTGCTCCCAAGCTCTTCTCTCCTAAATGTGTGAATCACAATGATCTAGTAATTATTCCTACCACTGGTAGTGATGAGATGTGCGACAAAGTACCTAATAATCTACAAAACCAAACAGCTAATATTATCAAGAATGTGACCACATATCATCCAAAGCATTGGTGACCAAAACTGTCAACAAGGTGTCTAATTCCAATTAATCTTTCACCTATTACTGGCTCTAAAGCTCTGCCTACTACTGATCACTTCCACAAGATGCTTAAATATGGTTTCATAAATATCAGGTCACTGTCTACCAAAGCCTTACTAATAAATGATCTGATTCTTGAACATAGTTTTGATATGACTGGGTTATGTGAAACATGGCTGAAACCAAATGTTTTCCTTCCCTTAAATGAAGCTTCCCCACCTGACTATACTTATGCCCATGTAGCTCGGGCAAATAAACAAGGCGGGGGTGTTGCCTTAATATATAAATCTATTTTCAATCTGACTTCTAGACTTGAATCTAAATTCCAGTCTTTTGAGTCTCTTATTCTTGGTCCATCTCCCTCAGCCATGAATAGACTCAGCTCAGTCCAGATTGTGATACTCTATCAGCCTCCTGGCTGTTACTCGTTATTTCTTGAAGAATTTGGAGAATTTTTCTCAGGCCTTGTTACTCACTCTGATGAGATTCTTATTCTAGGTGATTTAAATATTCATCTAAATAAGGCTGCTGATCCTCTAAGTAAAGCCTTTCTGGCACTAGTTGATACTTTTGGGTTCACTCAGTTTGTTCAAGAGTCGACTCATTGCAGTGGTAACACCCTTGATTTGGTTTTATCTAAAGGGATAGCTGTTTCTGATCTGAATGTCTTGCCAACCACACCTGCTGTGACTGATCATTTTCTCATCAAATTTGAAGCTTTATTGGCCTGTCCAGTTAATGTCAGCACAGATGTAATTGCCACTCGCCATATCGGTCCCTCCACTGTAACTGCATTTGGCCAGCAGCTGTCTGAAGTCTTGGCTCCTTTCACTGTGGTAAATGACTCTGTTGAAAATTTCACTAGTGACTTAAATGTGGCCCTCTCTAGTCTCCTCGATTCAGTTGCACCTCTAACTACCAGAGCTAGGCGACTAAAGAGGCCTACACCCTGGTTTAATGATGAGACATGAACTTTTAAGCAGACCTGCAGGAGTTTCTTAGCTATCGTGGCACGAGTATTTATTGAAATACAAGTGTGTTTTATGTGCTGCAAAAACATTGTATCTCTCTCACTTAATCAATATTAATAAACATAACCCCAGATCTCTCTTTGACACTGTATCTAAACTGACCAAAACGCAGCCGTCTGTTAGCTGCTCGCCATTCACGGCCCACAAATTTCTAGATTTTTTCTGCAATAAGGTTGTTGAGATCTTAAACAAAATTAGTTCTTCAACTTCAGCTACTCCTGCAGGTCTTGTCTTGCCAAATTCATATCTGTAAAATGAGTCTCTGATAGTCCCTGTTATTACAGCGTTTGAGAATATCTCTGTTGATATTTGGTATAAGCTCGAGTCAGCTTCTAAACCAACGACTTGCCTACTTGACCCCTTACCAGCAAAACTTTTTTTTTAAACTTTATTTATAGGTTTTATATTTTTCCCAAAAATACACACACAAAAATCAAAACACACAACCCCCCCCTCCCCTGGACAAAACCCCCCCCCAAAAAACCAAAACAAAACAAAACAAGCAAGTCAGAGAAAAAAGAAAAGAAAAGAAAAACAAACAAAATCATCAACTAAATGTAAGAAAGCAAAGTGGCTTTCTTTGTTACAGTTGGAACCACTCAATAGTCAGACACCTAATGCTAAGTACTTACACTACCGTTCAAAAGTTTGGGAT
Source organism: Lampris incognitus (assembly GCF_029633865.1). NCBI lineage: Eukaryota > Metazoa > Chordata > Actinopteri > Lampriformes > Lampridae > Lampris > Lampris incognitus. The sequence goes on from NC_079212.1 coordinate 75,835,067, forward strand.
CACCCAAACAATTTTGTGTTTTCCATGAAAAGTCACACTTATTCACCACCATATGTTGTGAAATGAATAGAAAATAGAGTCAAGACATTGACAAGGTTAGAAATAATGATTTGTATTTGAAATAAGATTTTTTTTACATCAAACTTTGCTTTCGTCAAAGAATCCTCCATTTGCAGCAATTACAGCATTGCAGACCTTTGGCATTCTAGCTGTTAATTTGTTGAGGTAATCTGGAGAAATTGCACCCCACGCTTCCAGAAGCAGCTCCCACAAGTTGGATTGGTTGGATGGGCACTTCTTTGAGCAGATTGAGTTTCTGGAGCATCACATTTGTGGGGTCAATTAAACGCTCAAAATGGCCAGAAAAAGAGAACTTTCATCTGAAACTCGACAGTCTATTCTTGTTCTTAGAAATGAAGGCTATTCCATGCGAGAAATTGCTAAGAAATTGAAGATTTCCTACACCGGTGTGTACTACTCCCTTCAGAGGACAGCACAAACAGGCTCTAACCAGAGTAGAAAAAGAAGTGGGAGGCCGCGTTGCACAACTGAGCAAGAAGATAAGTACATTAGAGTCTCTAGTTTGAGAAACAGACGCCTCACAGGTCCCCAACTGGCATCTTCATTAAATAGTACCTGTTAGAGCCTGTTTGTGCTGTCCTCTGAAGGGAGTAGTACACACCGGTGTAGGAAATCTTCAATTTCTTAGCAATTTCTCGCATGGAATAGCCTTCATTTCTAAGAACAAGAATAGACTGTCGAGTTTCAGATGAAAGTTCTCTTTTTCTGGCCATTTTGAGCGTTTAATTGACCCCACAAATGTGATGCTCCAGAAACTCAATCTGCTCAAAGAAGTGCCCATCCAACCAATCCAACTTGTGGGAGCTGCTTCTGGAAGCGTGGGGTGCAATTTCTCCAGATTACCTCAACAAATTAACAGCTAGAATGCCAAAGGTCTGCAATGCTGTAATTGCTGCAAATGGAGGATTCTTTGACGAAAGCAAAGTTTGATGTAAAAAAAATCTTATTTCAAATACAAATCATTATTTCTAACCTTGTCAATGTCTTGACTCTATTTTCTATTCATTTCACAACATATGGTGGTGAATAAGTGTGACTTTTCATGGAAAACACGAAATTGTTTGGGTGATCCCAAACTTTTGAACGGTAGTGTACATGCACACAAACATGCACACATGTACTGACACAGCGATATATACTGTATATGCACTTACTTATACACAAATAAAGAGATATACGTTCACACACATCTCAATACACATAGTATTTAAGTATAGGGCAACACACTCATTGACAATAACACATGGATAAGGCACATATTCCCGCTAAATTATCCCTAATAATGAAAGCATCACCCATTCTTAGTCCTAATACTCAGAATAAAAGGGTAGTTGCTGCAGTGGGGAGAAAGATCTAGCCCGGCACTTCTAGAAAAGACAGAGCAAGAGTGAATTCTATAAAGGGAGACCAGACATCCATACATTTCTGACGGCACTTACATCTGCTGTGTCTGAGTTTATCTAATGGAATTCAAGACAGCACTTCTTTGATCCAACTTGTGAACGATGGGGGCTTGTCAGACTTCCAATGGCGAAGAATTAGTCCCCGGGCTTGAAGTGAGCCAAATGCTATAGGGTTAGCTTGGGGTGTACTGATGTCTACGCCCTCACTGCGAACTCCAAAAATGGCCGCGATTGGGCTGGGTTCAATTGTTTTACAACAAATAAATGAGAAAGCTTCGAACATATGTAGTCAAAGATGGGCATTCCCAAAAACATGTGCCCAACTGTGGCTGGGTTCAGGTGGCACCTAATACAAGTAGGATCGATATTGAGATGGAATTTGGACAGTTTCTCTCTCGTGTAATGTAAACGATGTAACACTTTGAATTGAATAAGGCGATGCCTAAGGCAGAGAGAGGTGGTGTGAAGGCGCTGTAAGGAATGTTTCCAGATTTCTTCAGTGAGCTCGATGTTTGAATCCTGTTCCCATGCTGGTTTTGTTTTGACCAAGGACGGTGAGCCAATAGCTTATATATTTTAGAAACATTTTCAATATGATGTCTAATATGCTCTTTTCCTGCAGGACAGGAAACAAGTAGTGTTCTTTGGCAAAGCTGCGGGTCTGGAGGTATCTAAAAAAGGATGTCTTCGGTATATTATGGTCCTTTTGGAGAATTTCAAATGAAACAAAAATGCCTTCTACAAATATGTCGCTAAAAAAGACCAAACCGTTGTTGTGCCACATTTGAAATGCCGAATCAGTCTGGGAAGGAGGAAAAAGATGGTTATCTGTCAAGAGCATATGGCCGCATGTACTATTGAAATTAAGGTGTTTTCTGAATTGATGCCAAATTCTAAAAGTGCTTTTTATCACAGGATTATTGACATATTTAATGGTTCCCCGGGTGGTGGAGAACTCTGAATGGATATTGGAGAGACTTTGGGATTAGAACGGGTCTCCATAAGGGCCGAGGTGGGGCCACTTTTATTTTCAAACACTGCAATCCAGTACGTTAATTTAACTATGTTGGCTGACCAGTAATTAGGCAGTCCCAGACCTCCCATTAACCTAGGCATCTCCAAAATGGACCCCTTTGACCGTGGTTTGGATCTATTCCAAACAAATGAAGAGATGTGACTGTCAAGGTCACGAAACATCGATTTAGGTAAGAAGAAAGGAATCATTTGGAACAGATACAGGAAACGAGGCAGCACTGTCATTTTAATTGTATTAACCCTGCCTGCCAAAGAAACCGGTAGTGAAGCCCATTTTACAAGATCTAGTTTTGTATGGTCTACTAAGTTTTTAAAGTTATGGCCGTATAGATCGTTATAAGATCTCGTAACAGTGATTCCTAGATAGGTAAATGAATGGTGTTCCAGCTTAAATGGGAAGTTATTGTATTTAAGATCTAACGCTACTTGGTTAATAGGAAAAAAAACAGACTTTTGGAGGAGTTTAATTTATAGCCCGAGAATCTTCCAAAGTGGTGAAACATATCTATAAGCCGAGGTAGGGATTCTACTGGATCAGATATGTAGAGAAGGAGGTCGTCTGCATAAAGTGAAACTTTATAGGTAGAGCCCCTTCTCACGATGCCAGCTATCTTTTCTTCTGCTCTAAGGGCTATAGCCATGGGCTCAGTAGCAATATTAAATAAATATGGAGATAGGCTGCAACCTTATCTAACGCCGTGATTGAGGAGAAAATAGTCTGAGCATATGGAATTGGTTCGCCCTGACACCTTTGGGGTTGCATACAGTAGTTTGATCCATGTAATGAATACTGGGCCAAATCCAAATCTTTCCAGAACTGCCTGAAGGTACTTCCATTCGATCCGAACGAAAGCTTTCTCGGCATCTAAGGAGAGTACAACTTCTGCTTGCTGGGTTGAATGAGAAGAATAGAGCACATTAAACAATCCACGCATGTTGTAGAAGCATTGCCTATCCGGTATAAAACCTGTTTGGTCTGGTGCAATGATGGTAGAAATCACAGTTTCAATGCGTTGGGAGTGGATCTTGATGAGAATTTTATAGTCAGAACACAGAATGCTTATTGGCTGATAGGCACCACAGTCTAATGGATCTGTGTTTTTTTTGATAGAACCGAAATGATTGCCTGTGTCATAGTTTCAGGTAGCTCTTGTTCTAGTAGTGTTTCCTGGTATACAGAGGATAAGACGGGAGATAATTTTGAAGAAAAAGTGTTATGGCTCTCCCACCCCGCGCCGTGGCCCACCCACCCCGCGCCGGCAGCCAATCGGCTCGTCAGGGCCGGGCTTAGTCATCAGGGCTGAGTTTAAGTTTGGTGGCCTCCCACGCGCCCATTGTCAGTTCGTGTTGTAACCTCCTCGTAGTAGCGGCTACTCTCCCCTCACGGTCCTTTTCTCTCCGAACTCACCCCAGCCCTTGGTTCATGTTTTTCCCTTGCAAAGTTTCCCCGTGGAAGTATCCTCTCGTGTTCCCGTTTGGATTACCCGCGAGTTTTTTCCCCTTGGACTTTCCGTTTTTCCTTGTCGCTCATTGCCTTCCGATGTTTGACTATTTGTACAAGTAAGGAATTAAGTACGCCAGTTTTCGGCTAACCCCATCTCTGTCTGGTGTCGTGCGCTTGGGGTCTTCCACAAACCCTAACAGTACGAACTGACCCTGACGACCCCAGCCGACACAGAGAGCATACCGGCCAGCCCGCTTCGAGCGGCTCTCATTGGACAGATCCAACTGACTAACTCCCACACCCAGCTAGAGGCGGCCTCCGCCGCGGTAAGAGATCTTCAGACTCGGGTCCCGCCCCTCCAGGCCTGTGTGGGTAACCTAACGAGGCAGCAGGCGGCGTTGGTGAGCCAACAAGCAGAGATCCTGCGGCAGTTGCAAACCATCACGGCGGCTCTCACCATCCAGCCGCCGGGCCAGCCTGCCCCTGGAGTCGTGGGTAACCCGCCCCCTGGGCCCGCGGCCCCGGTCAACCCTGTGGGGCTCAATCCAGTTCCCCGGGAGCCCTGCCTCTCCAGCCCACGACCGTTTGATGGCGACTTTGAGACCTGTGCCATGTTCATCATGCAGTGTGAGCTGGTCTTCCTGTACCAACCCAGCATGTTCACGTCTGATGCTGCCCGGGTTGCTTGCGTGACCAACCTGCTCACAGGCCGAGCAGCTCAGTGGGCCACTGCTTCCTGGTCCATGAAGGCTAGTTTCTGCCTCACCTACGAGGCCTTTGAGGCGGAACTACGGAAGGTTTTCCACCATCCAGTTGGTGGCCAGGACCCTGGTGCTCGGCTGAGAGCGGCTGGAACAGCCGGTCACTTTGGGTTACCTTCCTGCAAGGACCAGCTAGCCCCCCGGGAGGAGCCCACCTCCCTCGGGGACCTGATCAAGCTCGCCATCCGCATCGACGGACGCCTCCAGGAGAGGAGGCGCGAGCGAGCCCTGCGTGGATCCCCGTCCATTCCCCAGTCGTGCAGCACTCCTAACAGGATCCCTACTCCTCTTCGCCCCACTTTCCCTGTGGCCGGTTCTCCCCCCGCACCCCAGACCACGACGGGGGAGGAACCTATGCAGCTGGGGCGCACGCGCTTTAGTCCGGCTGAACGGGAGGCCCGGTTCAAGGCGGGTCAATGCCTCTACTGTGGCCAGAAGGGACATCTGATCAGCGGCTGCCCCACTTGGCCAAAAGACTAGGCTCACTGGGGCCCCGGGAGATCCTAGTGAGCCGACTTTCCTGTTCCTGCCGTCCTGCCCCACAGAACCATCTAGTTAGCGTTACCCTGGCCTGGGCTGACCAGCGGCTCACGGTGGGTGCACTCCTCGACTCGGGGGCTGATGAGTGTTTCCTGGACTCAGAGTTTGCTGCCCAGGCTAACATCCCGCTAGAGACGCTGGAGAAGCCCATGGAGGCCTTCGCGCTGGACGAGCGCTGCCTGGCCAGCGTTACCCAACGCACCCACCCTGTCTCTCTCACCATAGTAGGTAACCATGTGGAGAGACTTCGGTTCTACATCATCCAGTCCCCGTTAGTCCCTGTGATCCTAGGGCGCCCCTGGTTGTGCAGCATGAGCCACACATCTCCTGGGCCTCCGGTACCATCATGGAGTGGAGCTCCTCCTGTCATGCCCAATGTCTCCAGGCTGCTCCCGCCCATCCCCCCGACTTGCCCCTAGTGCCCCACCTCCCAACCTCTCCTCTGTTCCCCCTGAGTACCATGAGTTAGGTGTGGTTTTCAGCAAGACCCGGACCCAATCTCTTCCTCCTCATCGGCCTTATGACTGTGCTATCGACCTCCACTCTGGGGCACCCCTTCCCAGCAGTCGTCTGTACAGTGTGACCATCCCCGAGAAGGCTGTGATGGATGAGTACATCTCCGAGTCCTTGGCAGCGGGGCTCATTTGGCCCTCGTCCTCCTAGGTGGCAGCTGGATTCTTTTTCGTGAATAAGAAGGACGGGGGCCTCCGACCCTGCATTGACTATCGCCAACTCAATGAGATGACCGTCAAAAACAAGTACCCCCTTCCTCTCATGAGTTCCACCCTTGAGCCCCTCACCCAGGCTACAGTTTTCACTAAGCTGGACCTCCGGTGTGCCTATCATCTGGTCCGGATCCGGAAGGGGGACGAGTGGAAGACAGCCTTTAAGAAGCCCCGGGGTCATTATGACTACCTGGTCATGCCGTTCGTCCTCACCAACACCCCGGCGGTATTCCAGGCTCTCATGAATGACATTCTCCGTGACATGCTCGACGAGTTTGTGGTGGTCTACCTCGATGACATCCTCATCTTCTCCAGGACCCTCGAGGAACATGTCCAGCATGTCCGCCGGGTACTCGAAAGTCTCCTCCGGAACCGGCTCTTCGTCAAGGCAGAGAAGTGCCGGTTACATTCCCCTTCCGTTGACTACCTGGGCTTCATCGTTGAGAGGGGACAGACCCGGGCTGACCCCCGCAAGATCCAGGCTGTGGTGGACTGGCCCGATCCCACATCATGGAAGGAATTACAGAGCTTCCTCGGGTTTGCGAACTTCTATCGTAGGTTCATCCGGAACTACAGCCGCGCGGCAGAACCTCTCACCAGGCTGACCTCCCCCTCCCAGCTGTTCATCTGGTCCCCGGCTGCCCGCTCTGCGTTCCAGTCCCTCAAGGAGAGGTTCACCAGCGCCCCGGTCCTGCTCCACCCCGACCCCAAGAGGCAGTTCATCGTAGAGGTGGACGCTTCGGACACCGGGTTGGGGGCTGTCCTCTCCCAGCGGTCAGCGTCTGACCAGAAGGTCCATCCATGCGCCTTCTTCTCTCGCCGGTTCCTCCCCGCCGAGGAGAACTACGACGTCGGGAACCGGGAGCTGCTGGCAGTGGTGGCTGCTCTGGAGGAGTGGTGCCATTGGCTGGAGGGGGCGGAACAGCCATTCACCATCTGGACGGATCATAAGAACTTGACGTTCATCCGGGCAACCAAGCGCCTCAATGGTCGGCAGGCACGCTGGGCCAGCTTCCTCAGTCGGTTTGACTTCACGCTGACTTATCGCCCTGGGTCCCGCAACACGAAGGCAGACTCCCTGTCCCGACAACACCCGAGGAGGGAGCCAGCTACAGAGGAGCCGACTCCCATCCTTCCTGAGGCCAGGTTGGTTGGCGTGGTTACCTGGGGCATCGAGACTGTGGTCAGGCAGGCGTTGCGCTCCCATCCCGCCCCGAGCCACGTCCCTCCATGCCAGCTATTCGTCCCGGACGCAGTCCGGTCCCGGGTTCTTCAGTGTGGCCATGCCAGTCAGTTTGCTTGCCATCCGGGTGTCCACCGCACCTTCACCTTTCTGGCTCGGCGTTTCTGGTGGCCCACCATGAGGAACGACGTCAGGGACTTCGTAAGGGCCTGCTCCGTCTGTGCTCGCAGCAAGGCCTCTCACTAGGCCCTCGCGGGTCTGCTGCACCTCCTCCCAACTCCAAGCCGGCCCTGGTCCCATGTGGCGTTGGATTTTGTCTCCGGACTGCCTCCCTCCCAGGGTAACACTGTGATCCTGACAGTGGTGGACTGCTTCAGTAAGGGAGTGCACCTGGTGGCCCTCCCCAAACTCCCATCGGCTTCTGAGATGGCGGACCCCCTGACGGGCCACGTTTTCCGTCTCCACGGCCTTCCCCTGGACGTCGTCTCGGACCGAGGGCCCCAGTTCATCTCCCAGGTATGGCGGGCCTTTTGTAAGGGGTTGTGTGCCTCTGTTAGTCTCTCTTCTGGATATCACCCACAGACTAACGGGCAGATGGAGAGGATGAACCAGAGCGTGGAGTCTGCCCTCTGGTGCGAGGCCGCCAAGAAGCCCAGCTCCTGGAGCCGGTTCCTCCCCTGGGTCGGGTATGCCATCAACTCCCTGGTCAGCTCTGCCACCGGCCTCTCACCTTTTGAGGTGTCCCTGGGCTACCAGCCGCCTCTCTTTGCTGCGCAGGAGTCGGAAGTGGCAGTTCCCTCCGTGCAGGCCCACCTGAACCGGTGTCGTCGCGTCTGGGAGGTGACCAGAGCTGCTCTGCTCCGGGCAGCTGAGCGCGCCAGTCGGGGAGCCAACCGACGCCGGTCCCCAGCGCCTACGTACCAACCAGGCCAAAGGGTGTGGCTGTCCTCGAAGGACCTCCCGCTTCAGTCCACCACGAAGAAGCTGAGCCCCCGGTTTGTCGGGCCCTTTGAGATCAGGAAGGTTCTCAGCCCCGCGGCGGTGAGTCTGAAGCTTCCGGCTTCCTTGAAGATCCATCCCGTTTTTCATGTGTCTCGGGTTAAGCCTGTCTCCCACAGTCCTCTGATGCCTCCGGCCCCAGCTCCGCCTCCCCCTGAGATCGTGGATGGGCACCCCCAGTGGAAGGTCCGCCGGCTGCTGGACGTCTGGCGCCGAGGACTGGGGTTCCAGTATTTGGTGGACTGGGAAAGTTCGGTCCGGAGGAACGCAGCTGGGTCTCCCGCAAGCTCATCCTGGACCCTGGGCTGCTCACTGAGTTCCATCATTCCCATCCCGACAAGCCGGGCAAGTCGCCTTGTGACTCCCGTGGAGGGGGGTTACTGTTATGGCTCGCCCACCCCGCGCCGTGGCCCGCCCACCCCGCGCTGGCAGCCAATCAGCTCGTCATGTTGTACTGTATTGTTTATAAGATATATATTATATTGTTTTGTTTATAAGATATATGTTGTGGCGGACACCAGGGGCTATGCCTCTCACCCAGCAGGACTGTGAGCTGGGAGCGTGGTTTACGTTCCCGGGCTGGCCGGTGCAGGGTATTTCCTGCTGAGTTGGTTTTTGGAGTTGAGGAATAAACATCAAACTCGCCTTGGTCTCATGTGTTTTTCCTCATTCCTGCCACATTGGTGACCCCGACTTGATACATGTTTGGAGCAGAAGATGTGTGTGATTCCACTTCGGCCACGCCGCCCCAACTCTCACAGCCGGCCGTTCTCGCCGCGGCTGTGAAACTCCCAGAGTTCTGGCAGAGCGACCCGGCCTCGTGGTTCCAGCATGTCGAGGCGCTGTTCCACCTGCGTGGAATCTCCGCGGACGACTCCAGATACTATTTGGTCGTCGCTGCGCTGGACCAGCAGTCCACACGCCGGGCCATGCAGCTGTTGCGCGCCCCTCCGCAACACGATAAATACGTCGCCCTCAAACATCTTCTGCTCCGGAGGTACAGTCTATCTACCGCAGAGAGGGCAGATAGAATCCTTTCCCTATCCGGTTTGGGCGACGGGACGGCTGTGGATCTCATGGACAATATGCTGTCGCTGCTAGGCTCAGACGAAGGTGGGTATTGTATTTAGAAATCACGTCAGGACACAGCGCTGTCGCTCGACACAACCGCTACGTTGCATTCTTTATTTAGACTGACACAGCATCACAGGCAGACCCGATCAAACAACCCAGAGCCCGCAGGCACCACCAATCGATCCCAGCACAATAGAACAGCACCAAATCAAATGCAGCACTGTCGATGTGTGCAGACATAACATTTACCCCCCCCCCGGCAGGATTTCAAACATGAAAGGTTGACACAAAGTCCTCTAGGTGGCCAGGGCGTAAACGTGTGCGAACAGGTCACGGGGCGGCCTGAGGCTGGACAGGCCGAGGTGGGGAGGGAGAAGGCAGGGGAAGCTGAGGCCCAGGAATGTCTGGGGCCCGTGTAGGAGCTGCATGAAGCCCCGGGGCGTCTCGCCATGCCGAGGGAATGGCTAAGGTTGTGTCACCAGCTGTGTGTGGCGGAGCTGACACCTTCCATAGATGACTGGAGTGCCACCGAGTGCCATCGCTGAGGAGGTAAGTGGCTGGGCCCAGCTGACGGGTGACTTGGAGAGGAGAGGACCAGTATGAAGCCATTTTATTGTCCCTGTGGGGCCTGCGGACCCTGACCCAGTCTGACACATTGATGTCTGGCACCCTGGTTCGTTTTGACTGGTCAAACCGTTGCTTCAACTGCATCTGCTGACGAGTGACTGAGGCTCTGACCCCAGAGGGAGGTGCCTGGGGTGTGGAGGGGCGGAGCCTGTCAAGGGGCATGCACAGTTCCCGGCCTAGCATGAGAGAGGCTGGGGAGACGCCTGTGGTCGAGTGCTGTGTGGCCTGATAGTGCAGCAGAGTGTGACGGATGGCCTGCATGAAAGAGCACCCTCGGGCCATGTGTGCTCTGAGGCCGTTCTTCAGTGACTGGTGAAAACGTTCAACACCGCCATTGGCCTGGGGGTGGTAGTACGCAGTGCGTATATGATGGATGCCCTTGCTTTCGAGATAAGCAGTGAACTCAGCAGAGACCAGCTGAGGGCCGTTGTCAGTGGTGATGGTCTTTGGGAGGCCCCAGTGAGAGAAAAGAGAGTCCAGGAAGTCGATGATGATCTGTGAGGTCACAGTGCCGGAAGTGGTGAGTTCAGGCCATTTTGAGTGTAGATCGTAGGCGACCACCATGAAGCGTTGGTGGTGGGGAACTCCATGGATCTCACCACAAATGTCCAACTGCAGGTATTCCCAGGGCTGAGAGGGCCAGGCGAGAGGTTGCAGGGGTGGGGGAGCCTGGTGGCCAGTCTTGCCACTCACAAGGCAGGCAGAACAGTCCTTCACCAGAGCCTCAATATCTCTGTCTATCCCCGGCCACCACACCAGGTCTCGGCAGCGCTGTTTCAGTTTCACAATGCCCAGGTGGCCTTCATACGCCATATTCAAAACACGTGCACGAGGAGCAGCTGGGACCACTTTGCAAAACCCACGTGCCACGCAGGTGTCGTTCCAGCAGGAGGGCTCCTGTCTGACTCGGGCGAACGCAGCCAGCTCCTCTGGGACCTTGTGAGGCCAGCCGTTCTGGATTAGGTGCGGAGCTGGGAGAGGACAGGGTCCTGTTCGGAGGCTGCCCTCAGCTTCTGCAGAGAGACAGTGGCCTGAAGGGGTGTGTGTAGCATTTGGACAATGTCCTTTTCCACACAGTCAGTGTCCATCTGTGGAGCTGGGGTGGAGACAGAGCGAGAGAGCAGGTCGGCGACAACATTGTCTCTGCCTGGGGTGAACTGCAGGCTGAAGTTGTACTGGCGGCGGCAGTCGGACCAGCGGTGCAGCCTCAGGGGTTTGTGGCCTGTCCCAGATGTGGACAGCAGCGCTGTCAGGGCCTGGTGATCTGTCCTGAGGGTGAAGGAGCGGCCATAGAGGTAGAGGTGCCACCTTTCACAAGCCCAGATACAGGCTAACGCCTCACGCTCACCCACGGAGTACCGCTGCTCGGTCAGGTTGAGGGCACGGGAGGCGAAGGCGATGGGCTTCTCCACACCGTTCTGGGTTTGAGACAGCACAGCCCCTATCGCTGTGGCTGATGCGTCACAGGTCACAAAGGTGGAGCTGGAGATGTCGAAGTGAGCCAACACTGGTGGTGAAGTCAGTTGAGTCTTGAGATCACGCACAGCGTCACTGCATGCCTTTGACCACACCCATGGCTCGTCCTTACGCAGCAGCTGACGCAGGGGGGCTGTGGTCGCAGAGTACTGGGGAAGAAACCTCAGGTAGTAACTTGTCATACCCAGGAAGGAGGCGACCTGGGCGGCCGAGCTGGGCTCAGGGATGGCCTGAATGGCGTCCACGTTGGATTGTAGTGGAGTTACACCGCTCGCTGACAGCCGGAACCCCACGAACTCGATGGCTGGCACAGAGAGGACACATTTCTCAGCATTGAGAGTTAGCTTGTGCTTGGACAGGGCTGCGAAAACCATGTTGAGGCGCCTTTCGTGGATTTCACTGGTGGGCCCGTATACCACTATATCGTCCAGATAAATGGCCACGCCCAGTATGCCAGCCAGCACAGAGACCATGATTTTCTGGAAGCAGCTAGGGGCGGAGCTGAGACCGAAAGGCATCCTGGTGTAGCGAAACACTCCTGCATGTGTCACAAAGGCTGTGAGGTTTCGGCTGCTGGGGTGGAGGGGCACCTGTAAGTACCCCTGTCTGAGGTCGAGCTTGGAGAACACCTCAGAGCCATTGAACTGAGAAAGGGGGTTCTTCTGAGGTGGGCAGTGGATACTTATCAGGGACCACTGCCTTATTTACTGCACGTAGATCGACGCAGACACGCAGGCCCCCCGACTTCTTCTTAGCCACCACGAGGTTTGATACCCAAGGTGACGCGTCCACCGGTTCAATGATGCCAGCTTCCAGCAGTTGTTGCAGCTCGGCGGAGACCCCATCACGGAGAGCCAACGGGATGCGGCGCAGTGGTTGGATGACAGATTTCACAGCAGGGTTGAGGAGAGGTTGATGGGCGAAGGCGGAGAGGCAGCCCAGCCCCATAAACAGCGATGGCCACTTCTGCTGCCAAGGTGTGGCAACAGTCAGGATTGCTGCCCCCCTTGTGTCTAAGAGGGAGAACCCCAGAGCGGAGAACAGGTCCAGGCCCATCAGGTTGGCCCCACGGCGTGCCACATGGAGAACTGCATTGGGCACCAGCTTGGTTCCATAGCGGACAGTCACTTGGAGAGAGCCAACCAGATCGATTTTGGAGTCACCATACCCACAGAGGACAGCTGAGGGTGCGGACAGTGGCAGTGAACCGAAAAATTGACTGTAGGTATCAACATTCAGGAGAGACACACCTGCACCAGTGTCCAACAGCAGGGGGATGCACACATCATTAATGCTGACTGTGCATGATTTGAATGACACTGGCCCAGAGCTCACCTTGTGAATGACGGCGGTTGAAGACTGGGGGGTGTGGCCCTCTGACCCAGCTGGGGAAGACCGACAGACGTTGGCAAAGTGATTTTGCTTACCGCAGCTGCGGCATGTCTGGCCACGGGCAAGGCAGTTCTGAGCCCTTGAAACATGAGACCGAGACCCACAGTTACCACAGGACTGTTGAGGGCGGGGCCGAGAACGCCGTCGTTGCAGTTGCAAGACGTCCCCAGTGGAGTCGGCGCTCGCCTCGCTCTGGCTGGGTTGCGTCCCGAGGGGCAGCCGTGAGTAGAGGGAGGAGTCGTTGGCAACTTGACTGGAGGTGGCCACTTGCTGTGTATTTAGCACAGCAGCGCACTCAGCTGCTCCCTCAACCTGTAGTGCGATGGTAATTGCTCTGGACAGCAGCAGATCGTCTTTTTCCAGCAGGGGAGTCTCACGCACCTTTGCGTTGTTGGTGTGTTCGATTAGCTGGTCGCGAACCATCTCGTCCCGAAGCGCGCCAAACTTGCATGAGCTAGCTAGCCCTCGCAAATTAGCTACATACTGCTGCACAGACTCACCAGGCAGTTGGTGTCGCTGACGGAATATAAATCGCCGAAGGAGGGCACTCTGTGGAGCAGCCAAATGGGTGCTCTTAAGTCCCACAGCTTCGTCAAAGTTTGTGACGTTCCCCAGAGTCCCGAGCACACGATGACCCTCTGCTCCCAAGCAGTGTAGCAACAGAGCCGTCTTCCTAGTGTGGGGTACTTGGGATTTAGTAGCCCCCCATCTATTTTTTATTTTATATACTTACCTTCATTGACCACTCACTAATAGTAAAGAGGAGAATTGTCTGCTGTGTTGTTGTGATAGCCGGTTCTCGCCACAGGAGGGCACTGCAGGTTAATTGCTTCTAGCCTGTGTGACGTAGTGCTGGCTCTCGCCGTGCACTCTGGGACATAGAGTCGTCAGATGAGTGTGGCCGTTCGTATAGTGAGCCATGCTCTGAAAACGTGTCCTCTGTAATGTCTATTTGACAGGTAAGCAGACTAGTTAGACATATGGAATTAGGATGGTGATTAAATATGATGTGTAGGTGGGATATGGATGCCTATTAGAAATACCCACGAAGGGACTTTCATATTTATTTTGATAACGTCATATCACTGGCTAACGTTAGCTAGATTGCTAGCGAGTTGCTAACGTTAGCATAGCCATAGCTCCCGCGGTCTGAACCCATTGTTCTGTAGCTTGGCTTTGACATTGTCTGTAGGTGTGATTAGTCTGTCCCTTTACTATGTTTAGTGTCTCCACACTGTGTAAATATGAAGGTAGGCCTATGTGTGTTGCTATTTTGATCCCCCCATGTTCCGTAACGTTATATACTGTTTAGCTTTGCTCGCGGTAGGCTAGACTAATGTGAATTTATGGAAGAATATATTTGGTGCTCTTATTGTGTATAAATTGGAGATGAGTGTTGCCGTTCGTATAGTGAGCCATGCTCTGAAAACGTGTCCTCTGTAATGTCTATTTGACAGATGGAGTAAAACAACAAAAACACCAGCCCTTGTAAGTGTCATTCTTATCAAGTGTGCTACAAATATTGGTGCCGAAACCCGGGATCAGCGCCATTGCCACCATTGTCAGGAGAAGAAGTGGGGAGCGGAGTGAGAACACGTGACCAACAATGGAACTGGAGCTTGAGCAACTGCAAGACAGGCTGAGTGAGACCCTCCTGCAGTTAGGGCTGGACCAGTTAAAAGAGGTGTGTGTTATTGCTAAAGTCCCCACTGAAAACCAGACAAAGAGGCATGCGCTGATCAGACTTATTAGTGAAACTGTGGATGAAGCAATTGAGAAGGAGGATGAAGAGGTAGCACGTCAGTTTCTGTCCAGACTAGTGGACCTCTCTAGTGAAATGAAGCAGAGAGGGGCGGAGTCACATACTGGTGCAGGTGCAGACAGTACTAACAAGGATGCTGCTGAATTGGCAAGCTTACATGAACAATATCAGGCCTTACAGTCCAGCTTTACTGCATCCACAAAAGCGCTTGAGGAAGAGATATCACGCCTCAGTGAGAAACTAAGTCTTAAAGAACCCAGTAGACCTAGTCAACCTTCAAACCCAATCCCGTCAGTAATCCAACCCCCTGAAGTAACCATACGCAGAGACTTTAAGATAAATGGCCAAATAGGAGAACGGGGGCAGATAGACAAGTTGTCTTATATAAATCTTACGCATCAGATTGATATGGGGGTGAGAAAAGGCCACAGCGAGTTGGAGATAATAGAGGCTGTAATCCGAGCCATCAGCCCTGGGCTGACTCTCCGTGACTTGTTAGAGATCAAAACCGAACTCACCCTCCCTCAGCTGAGGACCATTCTGAACGGCCATTTCAAAGAGGATAGCTCTGTGGACCTATATCACCGACTAATCAACATCACACAGGACAGTCAGGAGTCACCACAGAACTTCCTGTTCCGAGCCATAGCATGTAAAGAGAGACTCTTAGCAGCAGCGAGAGAGCCTGGCTCTGATGAACAATACAGCCCTGAACTGATACAGAAGAAGTTCCTAAGAGCTGTGGGAACTGGGCTAGTGAGTGACCAGGTAAAATATCAGCTCAAGAGCTATCTCGATGATCAAGCAACTACTGATGATGTTCTCATTGTTAAGATGATAGAGGCCGCAAGTTTCGAGTCAGAGAGACAGCGGAAATTCAAGAAGAGCTCCCACAGTAAGGAAACCAGAGTGCGGGAAGTGCGAGCTGAGGCACATCAGTATCGAGGAGCGGAAGCTGCAGTGGTCGGGGGTCAGGAGTCGTCGCCATCAACATCCGCGAGTGTGAATGCCCTTAAGACACAGGCAGGGAACCAAAAGGAGTCTGCGTTCTACGAGATAATCCAACAGCTGAAAGGAGAAATGGAACAGATGAGAAAAGCCATGAACTACTCCTCTGGCCAAAGACCTTCTCGTCAGCAGCAGCCTGTGAGGAAGCGCGGATGCAAAGCCTGTCAAGACAGTGAAAGGGGCGACCAGTGCAACCACTGTTTCAAATGCGGACAGAGTGGCCATCTTTCAAGAGGGTGTAGAGCTCAGAGGCCTGAAAAATCGGAGCAGGTAGACACGTCTAGCTGTACTGTCACCAGCAAGCTCATCGACGACAGTATTCAGCTACTAGAAGCCAGAGTGTCTGCCCGACAGCGAGACGAGGCAGGGCGGGAACAGCAAGCACCCACAGTGAGTCATATCTCCTCAAAACGCCAGTCACAGCTGCTGAACCTAATTGGAAAGAAATACATGATAAACTGTTACATTGATGGTGTAGCCACACAGGCATTGTGGGATACCGGGTCGCAGGTCTGCCTAATCAGTGAAGAATGGAGGAGAAAACATCTCCCACACACCAAGGTGAGAAGCACAGAAGAGATCCTTGGCCCTGGCACCCTGACTGGTAAAGCAGCAAACCAGACAACCATTCCTTTCTCTGGATGGGTGGAAGTGACTGTCCAGTTAGCACCGAATAGCACCACTCAGACTCCACCAATGGAACTCACTGTGCCAATACTAGTAACCACACACCAGGGCACCGCAGAAGAACCGATCATCGGTTACAATGTAATTGAACACCTGTTAGAGTCTGGAGCTGGACAGCCATCAAGTGTAATCACAAAGGCACTAAGCATTGCGTTCGCGGTTGACTACAAGAAGGCTGAAGTCCTCGTGAAGCTGATAAACAGCCAAGATGATATGGAAGGTGAGGGGATGGTTAAAGTGGGCCGAGAAAGCATGACTATTCCGGCGGGCCAGACAAAGATTGTTAAGTGTGGTGTTAGAGCAGGGCCCCTCCAAGCAGACCAGAACGTCCTCTTTGAGCCTAATGTGAACCCAAAGTGGCCAGAGGGCCTGAAGGTGGATGAAAACATTGTATGTTTACAGAAGGGAACCTGGTCACGCATCGCTGTCCCAGTGACTAACGTCACAGCTCATGACATCACACTGCCGCCACGGACTCCCCTGGGGCAGACCCAAAGAACTAGAGCCATCTACCCTGCCGCCGTGAAGCCGTTGGATGTGGATGGGACTAGTACAGTGAACCCAGTCATCCCAGGGACCTCCACAACAGGTACAGAACGAAGACCGGTGATTAGAGACACAACAAAGCTGAAAGGGCCAGGTGATGTCAAGACGGAACACCAGGAGGAAGATCTATGGGACCCGCCTGTCCCTCTGAACCACCTGACACCTGAACAACAACTGCAGGTGAGAGAGCTACTGCGGGAGGAGAGTAGTGTGTTCGCACGCGATGACCATGATGTGGGGACTATTCCATCACTCCAGCTCAAGATCCGCCTGAGTGACACCACACCGGTGAAGCGGACATACACATCAGTCCCAAAGCCTCTTCATAAAGAAGTGAAGGAATACCTCGAGGATTTACTGAACAGAGGCTGGATAACTAAGTCAAAATCACCCTACTCAAGCCCAATCGTGTGTGTGCGGAAAAAGGATGGGAGCCTCCGCCTCTGCTGTGACTACCGTGAGTTGAACAAGAGGTCCATCCCAGACCGCCATCCAATACCACGCATCCAGGATATGCTCGACAGCCTGAAGGGGAGTGCCTGGTTTTCTGTCTTGGATCAGGGGAAGGCATATCACCAGGGGTTTCTTGAGGAGTCCAGCCGTCCACTGACTGCATTCATCACCCCGTGGGGATTATATGAATGGGTGAGAATTCCCTTCGGACTGTCCTCAGCACCAGCAGAGTTCCAGAGGTCCATGGAGGAATGTTTGATTGGGCTGAGGGACAACATTTGTCAGCCGTATTTAGATGACAACCTGGTCCACTCAACCACATTCGACGAACACCTCCAGCACCTGAGAAGAGTACTGCACCGCTACAGAAGCCATGGAATCAAGCTGACGGCAAGAAAATGTGAACTCTTCAAAAACCAAGTAAGGTTCCTGGGAAGGCTTGTGACCAAGGATGGATACACAATGGACCCCGCTGATGTGGCCCCGGTCCAGGCACTGAAGGAGAGAGAACCTACGACCATCGGAGAGCTCAGGAAGATGCTGGGATTCATCTCGTATTACCGGCCCTACATACCTAACTTCTCCCGAATCGCAAGGCCTCTCTATGACCTCCTCACCCCAGAGAAGACAGCAGCGGGGAAGCTCAAACAAAAGAGAAAGGACAAGGGGAGGAAGGGCTCCCGAGACCATCTGCCCTCCTCTCACCCAGTTAAGTGGACAGCTGAACACCAACAGGTCCTCTGTCAGTTGATTGAATTCCTCATCCAGCCACCAGTGTTGGGCTACCCAGACTTTGAACAGCCCTTTATCCTTCACTGCGACGCGTCACGAGAGGGCCTCGGGGCAGTATTGTATCAAAGACAGTCACAGGGTGGGCTGGCAGTCATCGCGTATGGGTCTAGGACACTGACAACTCCTGAGAAGAACTACCATCTCCACTCAGGGAAGTTGGAGTTCCTCGCGATGAAATGGGCCATATGTGAGAGATTTAGAGATTACCTCTACCACGCTCCATCATTCACTGTCTACACAGACAATAATCCCCTCACCTATGTGCTCACGACAGCCAAACTGAATGCGACCACCCACAGGTGGGTAGCAGAGTTAGCCGATTTCCAGTTCTCTATCAAGTACCGGCCTGGACGAGCCAATGGGGACGCAGATGGCCTCTCACGCATGCCGATGGAGCAGTACATGCAGACCTGTTCACAAGAAGTACACCCCGAGGTCATGAACAGTGTGACCCAGGCGCTGTCAGTACAGCTGGAGAGAGCTGAGCCTTGGATGTGTCCGGTAACCATAGCCACAGCACTAGCCGAGTTTGAGAAGGAACATACATCACCTGTGGCAGAGATACCCAGTCAGACGGTGAGAGACGCCCAGAGGGAGGATGCTGTCATTGGAGAGGTGCTGAAGTACATAACCTCCAATCAGTGGCCTCGGGGAAAAACACAGTGTGCGAGCAGGGGTGTTGCGACACTCATGAGAGAGAAGCATCGGCTGTGCCTTGATGATGATGGCATCCTGCGCCGGAAAACAGCTACCCGAACTCAGCTAGTCCTGCCGAAAAAGTTCCATGAGCTGGTATATAAAGAACTGCACAGAGACCTGGGCCATCTAGGCGTGGAGAGGGTGTTGCACCTGTTGAGGGACCGTTTCTATTGGCCTCACATGCAGAAAGATGTGGAACATTACATCACACAGGTGTGTAGCTGCCTGAAGACCAAGCGCCCCAACAAACCAACCAGAGCCCCTCTCACCAACATCGTGACCACACACCCATTTGAGATGGTCTCCATTGACTTCTTACACTTAGAGAAGTGTAAGGGAGGGTACGAGTATATACTGGTGGTTATGGACCACTTTACCCGTTTTGTTCAAGCCTATGCATGCAGAAACAAAGCTGCCAAGACCGCCGCAGAGAAGGTATTCGGGGACTTTGTGCTGAGATTTGGTTTCCCGGCGACGCTGCACCATGACCAAGGGAAGGAGTTTGACAATAAGCTCTTCGCCAAGCTGCAGGAGTACAGTGGAGTCAGGGGTTCTCACACAACACCGTATCACCCGCAAGGAAATGGTCAGGTCGAGCGTTTCAACAGAACGGTTCTGGCGATGCTGAGAAACCTGCCAGCGGTTGCGAAAACGGATTGGAAAGCGTCACTCCCAAAGGTTATACATGCATACAACTGCACCCGAAATGAAGCGACCGGATTTGCACCTTACTATCTGTTGTTCGGCAGAAATCCAAGACTTCCCATTGACCTGATGTTTGGCCTTAGAGCAAAGGACCAGGCACTATCCCCTCAAGAATATGCAGAGAAGTGGAAGGCCCGCATGAATGACGCCTATCGCCTAGCATCAGAGACAGCACGGAAGGAGGGGGCCAGAAACAAAACACTATACGACAAAAAGGCCCACGGGACAGAGCTGTATCCCGGATGCAGGGTTCTCATCCGCAACCTGAACGAGAAAGGAGGACCGGGGAAATTAAGACCATTCTGGGAGGACCAGGTGCATGTAGTAACACAGAGGAAGCACGCCGACAGCCCTGTGTATGAGCTGAAGCCGGAGAATGGAAAAGGACGAACCAGAATCATGCATAGGAACCTTCTTCTGCCATGCGACTTCCTGCCGGTGGAACCAAGAGAAGAGGACTTACCTGTGAAACCTAGACGGGAGAGAAAGAAGACAGACAGACAAATGCAGTGGAACCAGGAACAGGACAGTGACTCAGATGATGAGGATAACTGGAGATGCATCGTGGGACGACCAACAGTCAGAGCCAGTGAGCGGATCCAGAGTCAGCTGAGCCCAGATGCCTTGGAGTTCTATCCGGAGGAAAGAGACGGTCAAGATGAAGAGGATTTTGCGGAGCAGCCTGCAACAATAGAGGACAATGGGACAGTGTCAGAGAATGGCGAGACATCTGGAGCTGAAGAAGAGGATGAGCCCGATGACGACAAGAGCCTGGAAGATGCCTTGCAGCCTCCACCAGAAGATGCCTTGCAGCCTCCTCCAGGGGAAGCTGTGCAGCCTGCCAGAGAAAAAGCATATCCTTTGAGAAATAGAAAACCTACACCAGTGTTTACTTATCACAGACTAGGGCAGCCTAGTGTGTCTGGTAGATAAGCAAATCAGACAACTCAGTATAAATAAATAAATGAAAAAAAAAACAAAAAAAAAACAAAAAAAAAAAAAAAACAAAAAAAAAAAACTTTTGACATGTTACAATTGTTATAGCTATGTGATTTTAGTTGTCCTGTGATCACCAGACACAGAGTTACTGTAGCATTGGGGTTTTAGAACACACCTGTTACCACCAGGGATATTACTATTACAAAGTTATTTGCTTTTAGTCAGATACTATAGCTCCCCGGCCTCAAGACGGACGAAGCAGTGGATTCAAGTGCACATTATTTACTGCAAACATATACCATTAATAGGAGATGTGTGTTATATGTTATGACTGATTACAGTACAGTATCCAGATTGACTCCTGCTTAGTAATAACCTATCTTTTCAATGAAAAGTTATGCAATGTGGACTGGTAGATTTGTTATGTCGGGACGCCATTATCTTTTTGAGGGGAGAGTGTGGGGTACTTGGGATTTAGTAGCCCCCCATCTATTTTTTATTTTATATACTTACCTTCATTGACCACTCACTAATAGTAAAGAGGAGAATTGTCTGCTGTGTTGTTGTGATAGCCGGTTCTCGCCACAGGAGGGCACTGCAGGTTAATTGCTTCTAGCCTGTGTGACGTAGTGCTGGCTCTCGCCGTGCACTCTGGGACATAGAGTCGTCAGATGAGTGTGGCCGTTCGTATAGTGAGCCATGCTCTGAAAACGTGTCCTCTGTAATGTCTATTTGACAGGTAAGCAGACTAGTTAGACATATGGAATTAGGATGGTGATTAAATATGATGTGTAGGTGGGATATGGATGCCTATTAGAAATACCCACGAAGGGACTTTCATATTTATTTTGATAACGTCATATCACTGGCTAACGTTAGCTAGATTGCTAGCGAGTTGCTAACGTTAGCATAGCCATAGCTCCCGCGGTCTGAACCCATTGTTCTGTAGCTTGGCTTTGACATTGTCTGTAGGTGTGATTAGTCTGTCCCTTTACTATGTTTAGTGTCTCCACACTGTGTAAATATGAAGGTAGGCCTATGTGTGTTGCTATTTTGATCCCCCCATGTTCCGTAACGTTATATACTGTTTAGCTTTGCTCGCGGTAGGCTAGACTAATGTGAATTTATGGAAGAATATATTTGGTGCTCTTATTGTGTATAAATTGGAGATGAGTGTTGCCGTTCGTATAGTGAGCCATGCTCTGAAAACGTGTCCTCTGTAATGTCTATTTGACAGATGGAGTAAAACAACAAAAACACCAGCCCTTGTAAGTGTCATTCTTATCAAGTGTGCTACACTAGCCTGGCTCACGTCGTCGAGCCCTGAGGCGATGATGTAATTTTCAAAACTATGTAGCCAGCGAGTCCATGGTACCGGAGGCTCGCCAGGTAATGCCAGGAAAGGGGCAGGTGGTGGGAGAGAGATATCAGCCATCCTCGTCGCTAATATTGTATTTAGAAATCACGTCAGGACACAGCGCTGTCGCTCGACACAACCGCTACGTTGCATTCTTTATTTAGCCTGACACAGCATCACAGGCAAACTCGATCAAACAACCCAGAGCCCGCAGGCATCACCAATCGATCCCAGCACAATAGAACAGCACCAAATCAAATGCAGCACTGTCGATGTGTGCAGACATAACAGTGGGTTCCTTTTCCCGCACGTTTTCCTGCGCCAGTTCCCGTCTCCTGTGCGCGCGGCTTTGGCTAACTCCCCGTGTCTGGC
This sequence comes from Lampris incognitus, assembly GCF_029633865.1. Lineage (NCBI taxonomy): Eukaryota > Metazoa > Chordata > Actinopteri > Lampriformes > Lampridae > Lampris > Lampris incognitus. Next base: position 75,857,127 of record NC_079212.1, read on the forward strand.
CGCTGGTGACTGCCGAGGTTTGGCTGAGGAGGCCGATCGGGTCCTGCTGGCTACCAGACGGTTCTCTGTGCAGAGTGTGGCATCGGAGCCTCTGCAGCCGACGTCGGAGGACGCGGACCCGGCGGTGGTGGCTGGAGTGACTGCCCGGAGACGGCGCGGGAGAGGCCTCTGTTTCTTCCACCAGCGGTTCGGCGGCAAAGCGAGGCGCTGCGTCCCTCCGTGCACGTTTGAGGCGGCGGGAAACTCCAGGGCAGCGCTCAGTAGCTGCTGTGGGCGCTGGCGGTCGTAGTGACTGCTCTTCATTAAGGACTCGATGTCAGGAAGACGGTTTCTGGTGGACTCAGGCTCGCAAAAGAGCCTACTCCCTCCTGCTAAGACAGACAGGTCGGCCGAAGGCGGCGGCCCACAGTTAAGTGCAGCTAACGGTTCGTCCATTGCGACGTTTGGCACAAGGTTGGTGACTGTTTGCTTCCACGGGCGCCATTTTGAGTGGGACTTTGTAGTGGCCGCCATTACGGTTCCTATTATCGGCGCGGATTTTCTGTGTGCTAATGGTCTGCTGGTTGATGTTGCAAACCGCCGTTTAATTGATGCTGTGTCTTTCGCCACTGTTCCGTGCGAGACAGGGGGAGCCGGGCCGTTAACACACGCTAACTTTTTAGCATTAGGGGATGTTTTTCAGCGTTTGCTGGCGGATTTTCCATCGGTGACTACACCTGCCCTTTCCACCGCGGTTACTAAACACGGGGTAGAACATTTCATTCCCACTCTGGGACCGCCAGTCGACGCGGTAAAATTGGCTACAGCTAAGGAGGAGTTCGCCATCATGGAGCGTCTGGGTATAGTGAGGCGTTCCAACAGCCCGTGGGCCTCGCCGCTTCACATGGTGCCCAAGGCGGATGGGTCGTGGCGGCCTTGCGGCGATTTTCGCCGCCTGAACAACGTCACCGCCAATGACCGCTATCCCATCCCACATATACAGGACTTTTCCATACGCCTGTGTAACGGGGGCAGTCCTATGCTGTTCTATGCTGGTCAGCCTGCTGCATGCCCGTCACTCTCATCAGTAGCTCTGCGTTGTGTTCTAGTTGTGTGGGGCCCCAGGTGTTGTGGGGGGCCCTCAGTCTCTCATCATCATCATCATGATCAAGGAAGGAGCGGGGACACACAGGACTCTATTTGGCCCACCTTGCCATTTATTTTGGATTCAAACCCTTCGACAACCGTCCAGTCCTCCAGCGGGAGCGGTGTTTCTTACGGACGTGGGGGTCGAAGTTCAACCACTGCCCGGACTCCACTCGTGTGCGTTGGAAGTAGAAACCGTCCACGGGACTCCGATGTAAGAAAGGATAAACAAGTATTTTATCCCACAGCTTGCAGTATCTTCTTACAGGGATACTCAAGGTTACGTTCTCCTCAACCAGCAAAACTGTCCCACGGTAAGAAACACGTGTGGCTCGGCTCGATTGCTGCTTGAGACTACTCCCACAAAACAAAAATGGCCTCTCCCGCGTTCCGTCTTCCGTGTACCCATAAGACCTCTCTCTTAAAGCGACAGTACACGTATATGACGGTCGTTGTAAAACACATAAAAGTAAATAATGACATAAAATAAAATGTAGTAAACACAAATAACAGCACACAGACAGGATTTGGTGATATTTCATACTCAAACAAAATAAAATAAAAACATTAATTTTAACCTGGTTACACCTGGCAGGTACCACTATTTTCTCTAAGGTGGACCTGGTGCGCGGCTATCATCAGGTTCCCGTGCGCGCAGAGGACGTGCCCAAGACCGCAGTGATCACCCCGTTTGGGCTTTTTGAGTTCATGCGCATGCCTTTTGGCTTGAAGGGGGCAGCGCAAACCTTTCAGAGGCTGATGGGACTCGGTGTTGCGTGACCTTGCTTTCGTGTTCGTTTATCTCGACGACATAGTATTAGTGGCCAGTCCGTCAGCTGAAGAGCACCTGGCGCACCTGAAACAGGTTTTCCGTCGTCTGGACGAACACGGCCTGATAGTCAACCCGGCCAAGTGTCAGTTTGGACTGCCGGTGATTGACTTCTTGGGTCACCGCATTTCGCCGCAAGGCGCGGTGCCGTTGCCTTCTAAGGTGCAAGCGGTGGCGGAATTTCCCCGCCCAGTCTCTGTTAAGGCATTGCAGGAATTCTTGGGCATGGTGAATTTCTATAACCGTTTCCTCCCTCGCGCTGCCCACCTCCTTCAGCCACTTTACGAAGCCCTGCGGCTTAAGAAGGCTAACGACCCTGTCGACTGGACTCCCGAACAGGTCCAGGCCTTTGACGGAGCTAAGTGTGCCCTGGCTAACGCTGCCCTCCTCGCCCATCCCACTCCCACGGCGTCCATAGCTTTAACAACCGATGCGTCTGACATAGCCGTTGGGGCTGTGGTTGAACAGCGTGTGGCGAATGCGTGGCAGCCAGTCACATTTTTTAGCCGCAAACTGCGGGATAGCGAGCGCAAGTACAGCGTTTTTGACCGGGAGTTGCTGGCACTGCACCTTGCAACCCGGCATTTCCGCTTCCTGCTGGAGGGTCGCCCATTCACGGCTTATGTGGATCATAAGCCGCTGACTTTTGCCATGTCCAAGGTGACTGAGCCGTGGTCTGCTCGTCAACAGCGCCACCTAGCGGCGATCTCCGAGTTCACAACGGACATTCAGCATGTGGCCGGGAAGTCCAACCCTTTTGCTGATTGTCTGTTGCGTGTTCTTGTGTGTCCTGTGCACCTCGGTGTGGATTTCTCCGCTATGGCTGCCGCCCAGCCCAGCGACCCGGACGTCCTTGCCCTTACGTCGACGCGTACCGGTCTCAAGCTAGAGGACGCTGTGACGCAGGAAGGCAGTCCTGCCCTCCTCTGCGATGTCTCCACCGGCCGTCCCCGCCCCGTTGTTCCAGTGGCCTGGCGCCGTCGAGTTTTCGATTCGATTCACTCCCTCTCGCACCCTGGAGTTCGGGCGTCGGTGAAGTTGGTCGGTTCCAAGTTCGTCTGGCCTGGCCTCCACAAGGACGTCAAGGGGTGGGCAGCTGCATGTGTGGCGTGCCAGCGCGCTAAGGTTCACCAGCACACTAAATCGCCCCTCGAACCGTTTCCGATCCCGGCTAGACGTTTCGACCACGTGCATGTGGACCTGGTGGGCCCTCTACCTTCTTCACAGGGTTTTACGCACCTGCTCACAATGGTAGATCGGACCACCAGGTGGCCAGAGGCTGTCCCTCTATCCTCCACAACATCCTCGGATGTTGCACGCGCTTTTCTTTCGTCCTGGGTCGCCCGTTTCGGCACCCCGTCAGATATCACCTCAGACAGGGGCCCCCAGTTCGTGTCAGAGCTCTGGTCGGCACTTGCGCGATCCTTGGGTGTGTAGGTGCACCGCACTACCGCGTATCACCCTCAGGCTAACGGCTTGTGTGATCGTTTTCACCGGTCGCTCAAGGCAGCGCTGCGCGCTGCGCTCTCGGATGGTAACTGGGTGGATCGTTTACCTTGGGTTATGCTCGGGTTGCGTTCGGCTCCTAAGGAGGACCTCGACGCGTCACCCGCTGAGCTGGTGCTCGGTCAGCCGCTCCGCGTCCCTGGGGAATTTTTGCCTGGGAGTTCCGCTCCTCGACCCCGTCCGGCCGTTTATCCTTTTTTGTCCGACAGCGCTCGGGTTCCAGGCCCCGTTCACCACTGTTTTCCGCGGTCGTTCGTGCCTGCGGAGCTCATGTCGGCTCGTTTTGTTTTTGTACGGCATGATGCTCACCGCTCGCCCCTGCAACCCCCATACGATGGCCCATTTCGGGTTCTTGAGACGGGTCCTAAGGGTTTTGTGCTAGATATGGGTGGGCGTAGGGAGCGTGTCACGCTTGATAGGCTTAAACCGGCGCACAGGGTGGCAGGCGAAGTTGTGTTTCCGGCCTAGGTTCCCCGTCGGGGTCGTCCTCCTTCCAGGACCCCGGCAGTGTCTTCACGGGTTCAGCGTTCTGCTTCTCAGCCGGCTTTGGACTGTGTTTCACCTACTGTTTCGGCTGAGGGCCGGCGCAGCCGTAATGGCAGGCTGCTTAAGCCTCCAGTGAGACACTGATTTTCTTTCCAGGAGTCCCTTCTGGGTGTTCGGGGGGGGGGGGGTCTGTGTGGCGGACACCAGGGGTTATGCCTCTCACCCAGCAGGACTGTGGGCTGGGGGCGTGGTTTACGTTCCCGGGCTGGCCGGTGCAGGGTTGTTCCTTCCCTAATCCTAACCCGAAACCTAAACCTAAGCCTGACCCCTGGTTAACCCTAAGCCTAAACCTAACCCCTGGTACACTCAGATCTGTTTTCATCAGCTTAAGCTGGGTTAGGGTTAGGGTTAGGTCTCCTCTCTGCAGCAGCCACTGTTATGGGAAGAAAGTCAGAAACTCTCAGTTCCCCACGTTAGGATGGACTTCTGCCAGCTTCTCTTCATGGAGGAAGTCAGAAGTTGCATGGTGGTCATGTTCCTTGATGGGAAGTTGGGACACTCCTTCAAATCTGAAGCCAGTTCCTTACCTTTTATCATTTTCCCATGTTCTTCCTCTTCTGTCGTTCTTTTCTGCCCTGGGCACCGAATAAGTGTGGCTTTTTAGACATGTGGCTGTCATCGACATCAACAGCAGAATGCACTCAGTCAGGACAGGTAGTTTAGGGTGGCCGTGCCTCCCCCCATCCCCCCATGTCAATAGTGGGAATGGGGGGACAGCACCAAGTCCAAAATCCAATCAAGAAAATGATTTGTCATGTACAATGTAATATACGTGGGAAATGTGTTTATTGATGGGGGAACAGTAAAAGACAAAAAAACGAAATTTTAATTTAAAATGTTTTCAAAAAAATGTAAAATAAAAAAAAAGTCTCTGTCGAAGTTGTACACCCCTAGCATTTGCCTGTACTGCCAAGCAATGAGCAGGCCCTGGTCCCGGTCCCGGTCCTGGGGTTTCTGAGAGGCACATTAGAAAGGTAAGGTATTCTTGCTGTTAGCACATGGAAAGGGGTGGTGTAATGTAAGCTATGGCAGCATTTGCAGCATAGCTTGGCCTTAATGCTCCACATATTGGCATCGGCTGTTACACATTCAAGTGAAAACATTCATTCGAGAGTAAAAAGACAAGAACCCTACACCTAGTATCATATGTAGGATAGTATCAATCAGAAATGTTTGGGAAGCATGATAATTTACATATATGATCCCAACATAATCTAAATTTCACGCTAACTTGTAATTAAATGTTGCGGACGGTTGAAGGACTAGGTAAGGTGTAGAGGCAGTCTTTGCATCAAGCTCGTAGACAGTAATGCATTAAAAAACAACAACAACAACAACAAAGCAAAACAAAACAAGACAACATTGGTTTGTGAATTCATTCCATTACTTTTATTTGAAATATTTCAGCACAATCATGGCTTGCAAAAAAGTTTTCAAAAACAACATACAGTTAAATCACGCCAGCTAGGGAATCTGTTATGGTGAGTTATGAAAGATTAATATTTGAAGAAATGTGACAAGAAATCCAAGTAAAATAGCTTCAGTGGGATCAAGGTCATTTTGATGATTCACAAAAACAATTCCCAGATTTCTATCAAAGACAGTAAGAACCCAAACACACTCAAGGGAAAATGCTACACAAGGGAACAACAAATGGAGAAACATGACGCTGTTATGGGTACGGTACTCCACTATCACAAAACACGGAATGGGCTTCATTAATTTTGCGGTTCTGGATATATTTCCATTTTTAGGTGACATATAGTAATTCCATGTTTCATCATCATCTCCAGTGAAGTCATGATAAAGTACTTGTACCTGACTAAGACTGTTTATCTAATTCTCATTTTATACTGCCTCGCTCTTATTCCTGGAACAAGTGATTTTGGGTACATTACATTTCTAACTTCTTTATCAGGATTTTTTTTTTTGCCATTCAACTATTTCAAGCCTCCCAGTTGTGATATTCTATTCTTTACCTATGCACACCTCATCCTGACAAGACTGGTTTGCCCCCCCCTCCCTCCCTCCACCATGTCTCTCATCTCCTCTTTCCTCACTAACACTATTATGTAAAGGCACCTCCATCCATGCCCTTTAGCCCTGGGAGGCGCTCAGTCAGTCTTTTGCGTCTCCATCGTGCTCTGTCGCCCTTTCTGCCATAGAGTCAGAGGTCTCTTCCTCGACATTCCCCCCAGGCCCTGTAATAACGGTGTCACCGGAGCCATGGCTGACTGTGGTGGTGCTGGACAGCGTGTCTTCTTCAAGATGTCCTACCAGTTCCACATGTGCATGGTTGACAAGGATGAGATCTTTGTCAGTTGTCCTGCTGGTATCAGTATGGGATGACATGGCCAATGCTTGAAGTCCCTCAGGACTGTGGAACGCTGAGTCAATTGATTTTGAGTCCAGTGAGATGGACTCCACATCCAGTGAGACAAAGTCCTCTTCTATTTCCTGTGGATCCCACAAGTTGCTCACTTCATCCTCCTCAGTCTCCGAGTCCGGTGCGGTGTGTTTCCGAATGCGGTTTACTGCATCCCACAGGGTTGTAGGGCACTGGGATTCATCCGTGGGCGTGGCAGAGGAAGGTAAACCAGGGGAAACACTTCTACTTTTGTCATCAGAGGGAGAAAGGCTACGGGCGAAGAGTTGGTTCGATTCAGGAGGAATGGGAATTGGAAGTGGACAGCTTGGTGAGCAAGATTCTAGGTTTGGAGCAGGGGTGGTTTCTGGATTACCAGACAGAGAGGGTTCAGGAGAAATAGCGATGTCATCTGAAGAGGAGAGTGAAACCAGTTCAGGATTGGGAGCTGTTTCCCCGTTTGGCTCAGAAATATCTGACAGTGACGTAAAAGCAGAGGGACATTGTGTAAAATTTGGGGAGTCTGAACGCGAGCGCGGGGGAAAATCTGAGTCATTGGGGAAGGCGAGACATTGAGAAGGGGTCTGAGGCAAGGCGACATCATCATCAACAGGCAGAGATGTATCTCCCTGATTCTCTTCCTCTTGACTATAGGATTCTACCAGTGTCTCGTTTGTTATTTCAGTTTCCTCCAAAGGTTTGTCTTCCGCATCATTTTGACTGTCACCTGCTTTCTCTTCGGATATGTTTGATATTTCTTTCCAAAGACCAGTGACATCGTCATTATTGTGTATTTCTGACTGAGCTTGAGCGTCATCAGTCTCTTTTACAGAAGCGGCATCTGTTGGTTGGCCATATTCTGTTTGTTGCCGTGACAACAGTATCTCAGTCGTATCATCGGAAAAGCTCTCAAAAGGATTATTGATTTCATTGTCTGCCAGCAGTACCATCTCACTTTCCTCATTTTGGCCCCTTACACATAAGTCTAGAAAGGACATTACATCTTCAGTTGGACCAAATATATGTGGATCCTGGGAAGTTGGGGACAGCTCTTGGAGGTTAGAAGCGCTGAGTGGGGAGGGTGGGGCAAATTCAGAGAGAAAACACGGAGGAGGTGGGAATTGAGGAGATGGTGAGTGAAATTCCACATCGGAAGCTGAAGTCGTCTCCCCCTCTGAAATACCCAACAGAGGGGTATCGGGATTAAGAGCTATGCTACCTGACGAGGAGAGTGAAACTGGCTCCGGATGATGGGCTGGCTCCCCGTCTGATGCAGAAATATCTGACAGAGACGAAGGCATGACATCAAAAGTGGAGGGGAACCATTCACAAACTAGAAGGTCTGAGGGAGGTCGTGTTGTTGAATCAGAAGATTCAGTTGGTGGGACAAGACACTGAGAAGGAGGCTGAGGAAAGGCAAAATCATCCACATATGGATTTTTTTCCACCTGACCCTGTTCGTCTTCATTGCCAGGTTCAAACGGTGTCTCATTTGTTTTTTCAGTTTCATCCAAGGATTTGGTCTCTAATTGTTGACAATTACTTGCATTCTCCTTGGTTACATAACAGCTCTGTCCCCCTGAGCCTGCAACAGCCTTTTCAGCTTCCTTTAACAACTGATCTTGAGTAATTTCATTTTCTTCTGCACAAGCAGCATCCACTGCTTGGCAACGTTCCAGTTGTTGCTCTGACACCAGCTGTTTCGTTAAATCACCTAAAATGGGCTCCAGAGCGTCACTGATTTCATCGTTTGTGATTTGTGATGTTTCGTCCTCTTTATCCTGGCTCTTCTCAATGATGTCACGAGAGAGCGTAGCATCTTCAGGTTTATGCTCGATGATGCTGTCAAGCAGGGGGATTCCTAGAATTCGTTCAGCACGCGCCTCCAAAGTCTCTTTCTCAGAAAACGAAGTCAAGCATGGGAACAAGATTTGACTCATTTTCTCAGTATGCGGAGGTACTTCTGCTTCCATGACATTTCCTGCATCATGTATATTCTCTTGGCCTGCCTCCGATTCATTGCCTGGTCTTTCACTTATTGACATGGGGGTCATTTGGTTTGATGCGTTTGCATTTGGTTCAGGTGCTACGTCTTGGTTTGTTGCAGCATTTGACTGGGCATCCTCAGTGGCAGTGGTAGAATGTACATCGACAGGCTTGTCATGATGCTCTGGTGGGGAGCATAAGTAATGAACATGCTCTTTCTTAGGAGATGGAATTGATTCCGTTCTGACTACAACACATGTGTCGTGGGTGACAGGTAGATCACTACTGATATCAGATTCAATATCTTTCTTGATCTCTTCATTGTCAACAGGATGACATTCATTTTCAGGAGTCTCCCTTCTCTTGTCTGGAGTACCAAATTCTTCCCCTTCACTCTCCGCTTTTAAGCAACAAGAGGAGAACACCTCAGACTTGACCTTGCCTGTGTGGCCAGGCTCCCTCCATAAAGGGTATTTGACTGTTAGAGAAGGCAAACAATGACTGACTGGGCTCTTACTGGACTCAGGATCTTTATGATTAGAATTAATATCGATTTTGGGGGAAACAATATCTTTCTCTGTCTTAATCGATGCAGTACTTTCTCCATGTAGCTCCTGTCTGTGAGCAGCTGCTTGTTTATTCTCCGTAGAAACTGATGCCTCCTTCCATTTGGCGTTGAGATTTTTGCCTGAGTACAGTTCGGCAGGGCCAGTTGACTCAACCTGGTGTGTTTGCGTACTAAAGTCCACTTCATCAGCAAGCTTTTGTATTTGATGAATGTCATTGTTGTCCTTCTGACCTCTAGAATCATCTTCTGATTTTTTAATTTGAAAACTTGTTTGTTGGATACAAAGCGGCAAAGGTAAGGCTCCCAATGTTTGTCTGGAGGAACTTGTCAAATCTGTCATGTTACCCTTTCGAGACACCAGACAAAAAATAGTGGCCCCTCCTGTCTTTTTGTGAAGTCTGAATTCTCTTCCTTCGATGACATTTGAAGATCTGTCCTCATGGATTTTTATTTGCTGAACCTCTTTCGTTGTTGTCTGTGGTAGAGGGGGAGGACTGTCAGGATGCATCTGCATGATCTGTGCGTGGATAGGATGGCTTGTCCATAAATTGCCTGTTGCCTGCATTGGATGCTTGTGTCCTTCAGAATTCACTAACATCTGTGGACTCTGTGCTTCTTTTCTAAACTCCTCTTTTCCTAACCTCTCATTCTGCAAATTACCAGAGACATCCTGTTTAATTTGTTGTGAACTGTAGGCTTGTCTACTACACTCTCGTTCCCAACTTGTGGCACATTTGTCATAGTGATCGTTTACAGGTGAACTTTTATGTGGGCCATTATAGGGTGGAGGACCAATATAGCCAGGTGGTTGGCTAAAGATCCTCCTTTGGTAGCCTATTTTATCCTTATTGTCTAATACATAGGTTATATCTGGGATAGGGCGTTGTGAAGGAGGGTAAGCCATATATTGCTGTCGGCCCCCTCTGTCCCACTGCTCCAATTCTCTGATGTTTGCAAAAAATCGGGTTTGCTGCAATGCTGACATCCCAACATCTATTCCACTCCTGTTGCCCCTCTCCAGAGCCGCGGTGCTCTCTGACATGCTCATGGAGGCTCCCCTCATCTCGGTTCCCATGCGCCTCCTCCTTGGTAGTGAATGACTGTAGCGGGCTGCCCAGGCCTCCAGTTCACGATAGCTGCTGTCACTCAGACTCCTCCTTGAAACTTCCCTTCTGTGTTGCACAGGACTACTGGGCTCCCACCTCCTCTGCCACCCCTCCCGCAGAAGCCCTCTCCCACTTGCTCTCACTCTCACTGGTCTTTGACTTCCTCCTGTCCAGCCTCCTTCTCTGTTTTCTTGAGACTGATATTCTCCCAAATCCCTGAGCTGTGGGGATTGGTTGTCAAGAAGAAAAGGGAATTTAGAGGTTGGGGCCATCAGTTCAGGGTTGGTCCAGTTGGTATAGTCCTGTAGAGTTCCACCTGTTCTGGATCCCGGTACTGTCCAGCAGCTGAGCTCTTGTTGCTCAGGGAGAAAGGAGGGATAATATCTTGCCTGATGTTTCCCATTATATCTACAGGCGAAAAAGTATAAGGACAGAACATTACCAAACATGCTTTTATTATCGACAGAAAAGTCGGTCATTTAATGTGATTAAGTGTGACATCGAAAAATATAGCCACGATTTATAGCTTTCGATTTTCAAGAACACTGTTTACTGAATGTAAATAAAACCACAATACACAATGGCCAGCCGGCCAGCTGCCAGCTCCAGCAGGCGGAAAGAGAATATTATCTGACATTGTACCAGACTGTACTCAACTCACGCATGTGCACAGTGTCGTCCAGGAACAGTACCAAACTTAGCATAGAAAGGTGATTGCCCCTGACACTCAGTCCAGAATGCCATTATGTGGTCTGGTACCAGAATCCCAGTTCTGAAACGTAACGGAAAAAATTAGTACGAACATACTATGTCTTTCTATGATAACATGGTTTAATTACAATTTTCAAATGAGCAAACAATAAAACTATAGTACAATCCAAGTCTTACATTGCAGTTTTAGCTAAAAGATAAATGCTCATATCTGCCACAGGCAACACTCAAAGTGACCACGTTGTTATATGAAACCTTTGTATTTGGATTCTGAAAACACATGTGTCAACATGTGTCATACATACCTTCAGTTGTTGCCCCAGATGACCGTCCTTGCTGCTCATGAGCTCTGATGATGTCCAAACAGGACAACTTGTTTTAAAACAACACTTGTACAGACCCCCTCCCACTGTACTTGCACTATACACCCTCACTCCCGTCGCCAGCAAGCCGCCCTGCTATCATCCCAACTGAGCAAGCAACCCGCAAACGTATCCTGTCAAAATGCCACGCGGGACCTCTTTAGGTCTTTAAAAAGTGGTGTCTTACGGACATCACATCGTCATGACATGTGTGGCCACACAGCTGTATGCAGAGGACAGTGACACAGCATGCACACGCCTGGGTCCTGGATGCCAACAGCGTCATGTGCAGCAGCAGCAGCAGCAGCAGCAGCAGCAGCAGCAGCAGCAGCAGCAGCAGCAGTGGGAAACACCAACTCTCCCTCTCTCTCTCTGCCTTTGGGAGAGGTCCGTTGTTCAGGTGGCAGTCGTTTCTGGATGATGAAGACAGACCAAGACGAAGACAAAAGCTGACGACAGGACCATACGTTCAGGACTGAGAGGGGCACTGAGAATGGTGCAGGGTGATGGTTGTAAACAATAACAGAAACTAAAACTCATTATAATGCTGTTAATACATGATAACACGACATTATAAGGTTATAATACGCCAGTTAAACGTGAGGTATGGGATCAGATCAGACGAGAGCGAGAGAAGAAGCGTTTCCGTCAACATTTAGTCCACAACACATACTAGAAAACCATGCATAATTATGGTGTCATGAGAGTAAAGGGTTTGGACTGTTCACGTGTGTGTTTCCAGTGAGAGGCTTATCTCTGGACGTGTTCGGGCCAGGCTTTGCATACAGATAGGGATCTGTTGTTTTGTTGGGCGATTTGTGCTACGACCATGGCGAGAGGAAGGGGCGGAGGGGTAGGCTCCCTTTCTTTGGAACTCTCCAGCGTGACAAACAGGCTTTCCTCCTGTGAAGGGAAACGCTGTACATCAGCAGAGCGCAGGAGACAGCAGGATGAGCCGCATAAAGACAGCGGATGAAAGGCAGAGCAATCTGTTGATGTTGACAAAATGCTGGGGAGGGAGGGGGGGGCTGAGCTCCTGCTGTCACCCCCAGCCTTAATCAGTTTTCTCTTTCAGCGTCTTTTTAAATGTCCTTTTCTCGCCCTGACAGTACGGTTCAAATCAAAGTGTCGCCGCTCGTGTATCAGACAAACACGGACCGCTGGTCAACACAAGCGTCTTACACGTTGCAGGTCTGAACCGCTGCTCCACAATGTCATGGGCAACACACGTTGCTGAAAAGTACACGCTTCAAAAACCACATAAGTAACATATACATATTCAATATTCCATTTCAAAAGTTTGGCAAGTTGTGCAAAGCTACACACCACACTTGGTTACTGCGACGCGGCGGTAAAAACGGAAACACAGCAGCATCCAAAAGGCACACGAGGGATGAAACGCAAAGAGGGGAAGCTAACGGCCCTTTGCAGTTCCCAGAAACGGTTTTCATCACCACGAGATGCAGCAGCTCCTCCCCTGACAAACACTTGCTCGTGTTACAGCAGCTCATTCGTAGTCCGTGGCAGGCCTGCTTCACGCGTGTGGCGGCCTCACCCAGTGCGTCCATGCAGGGTCTTTCCCCACGTCTGCCTTTAAGTTTGTGACTTCGTTTGATGGCTGGCAGAGCTGGCGCTGGATCGGCTTAGGGAGGGTGGTCTGCTGCACCCTGTGGGCCCAGGGACCAGGGCCCTGCCCGGGAGAAGCACCGAGGGCGGTCTGACAGGATGCGGGACAGGCTAAGCTACCTGCTAGCTAGCCCATGCAGACTGGCAGTAGCGACAGGCATCCTGGCTGGCGTTCGTTCTTTGGACATCGTTTTTTTTTGTTGCTTGGTTATGTGTGTCAGTATGGGTATGTGTGTTAGATTGGGTTTGTGTGTTAGTGTGGGTATGTGTGTTAGTTTGGGTATGTGTGTTAGTTTGGGTATGTGTGTTAGATTGGGTATGTGTATTAGTTTGGGTATGTGTGTTAGATTGGGTTTGTGTGTTAGTTTGGGTATGTGTGTTAGTGTAGGTATGTGTGTTAGATTTGGTATGTGTGTTAGTGTGGGTATGTGTGTTAGATTGGGTATGTGTGTTAGTTTGGGTATGTGTGTTAGATTGGGTATGTGTGTTAGATTGGGTATGTGTGTTAGTTTGGGTATGTGTGTTAGATCGGGTATGTGTGTTAGTTTGGGTATGTGTGTTAGTTTGGGTATGTGTGTTAGATTGGGTATGTGTGTTAGTTTTGGGTATGTGTGTTAGATTGGGTTTGTGTGTTAGTTTGGGTATGTGTGTTAGTGTGGGTATGTGTGTTAGATTGGGTATGTGTGTAAGTGTGGGTATGTGTGTTAGATTGGGTATGTGTGTTAGATTGGGTATGTGTGTTAGATTGGGTTTGTGTGTTAGTTTGGGTATGTGTGTTGGTGTGGGTATGTGTGTTAGATTGGGTATGTGTGTTAGTTTGGGTGTCTGTGTTAATGTGGGTATGTGTGTTAGATTGGGTATGTGTGTTAGTTTGGGTATGTGTGTTAGATTGGTTATGTGTGTTAGATTGGGTATGTGTGTTAGTTTGGGTATGTGTGTTAGTTTGGGTATGTGTGTTAGTGTGGGTATGTGTGTTAGTTTGGGTATGTGTGTTAGCTTGGGTTTGTGTGTTAGTTTGGGGATGTGTGTTAGATTGGGTATGTGTGTTAGTGTGGGTATGTGTGTTAGTTTGGGTATGTGTGTTAGTTTGGGTTTATGTGTTAGTGTGGGTATGTGTGTTAGATTGGGTATGTGTTTTGGTTGGGTTTGTGTGTTAGTTTGGGTATGTGTGTTAGTGTGGGTATGTGTGTTAGATTGGGTATGTGTGTTAGATTGGGTATGTGTGTTAGATTGGGTATGTGTGTTAGTGTGGGTATGTGTGTTAGATTGGGTATGTGTGTTAGTTTGGGTATGTGTTTTGGTTGGGTTTGTGTGTTAGTTTGGGTATGTGTGTTAGTGTGGGTATGTGTGTTAGTTTGGGTATGTGTGTTAGATTGGGTATGTGTGTTAGATTGGGTATGTGTGTTAGTGTGGGTATGTGTGTTAGATTGGATATGTGTGTTAGTTTGGGTATGTGTGTTAGTGTGGGTATGTGTGTTAGTGTGGGTATGTGTGTTAGATTTGGTATGTGTGTTAGTTGCGTATGTTTGTTCTTGAAGTTCTTGTAATTTTTGGATATGTGTTTTTGTCTCCGTGTTGCACTGCCGTCGGCTGAGGGAAATGATATGTCGTTTCATTTCATGTACTTCTATACATAAGATGAAATGACAAATAGAGCGCTCCTGATTCCTGATCCCTGAGTAGGAATGTGTGACAAGGTTAGGACATTCTGGGGAGACACATTGGATAACAGCATTCAGGACACAGTGCACAATGCATGAACGGAAAAAGTCTGTCGAAGCCCGGGACATCCCAACACATCCCAGCACATGCCGTCACATCATAGCACGTCCAAGTATGTCCCATAATGTTCCAGCACGTCCCAGCACATCCCAGCAAATCCCAGCACGTCCCAACACATCCTAAAACATCCCAACACATCCCAGAATGTCACAGCACATCCCAACACATCCTAGCACATCTCAGCATGTCCCAACACATCCCAGCACATCCCAGCATGTCCCAGCACATCCCAGCAAGTCCCAGCAAATCCCAACACATCCCAGAACGTCACAGCACGTCCCACCACATCCTAGCACATCTCAGCATGTCCCAACACATCCCAGCACATCCCATCACATCCCAGCACGTCCAAGTATGTCCCAGAACGTTCCAGCAAATCCCAGCACATCCCAACACATCCCAGAACGTCACAGCATGTCCCAGCACATCTTAACACATCCCAGCACATCACAGAACGTCACAGCATGTCCCAACACTTCCCAGTACATCCCAGCATGTCCCAGCACATCCCAGCAAGTCCCAGCAAATCCCAGCACATCCCAGAACGTCACAGCACGTCCCAACACATCCTAGCACATCCCAGCACGGCCCAGCACATCCCAGTCTCCTCCTGTACGAACTGCTCCGATCCACATAGTTTAGTAGGTCGAAAGTAACAGTTCACATTTCTCTTATTAGCAACAATACGTCAACATTCAAGCTGTCAGCATTTGGCAAAAATTCTCTCTGCTTGTTTAACACGAGAACGACCAAGACGGTCATTATTTTGGATTTTCAGAGTTTAATAACTGTCAAAAAAAACCAAAAACCGACACAGAATGCTCCTGAAATTGCATTTGAGCATTAACATGAGTTTTAGATCAATTGCACAAAAAAGTTATGATAAGAGCTACCTAAAACGACCATGAGCGGTCAAAATGACCTTATGTAATTTGCGCGTGATTGTGCGTGCCATGTCACTATTTATGACGCGTGTTGGTCACGTCATTTCCTGCGCGAAGTTCATTGCTCTGTCCTAGAAACACACTAGCGTCCCCCAGTACAGAGAAATAGTCTAAACTTCTACCCATCCACTATCCAAACCGCTTATCCTGCTCTCAGGGTGGCGGGGATGCTGTAGCCTATCCCAGCAGTCTTGGGGCGGCAGGCGGGGACACACCCTGGACAGGCCGCCAGGCCATCACAGGGCAATAACCTGTGGTTGTTTGCTTCCATATTACGAGTTTTGATTATTTCCACCATGTCTGGTTACAGACGCACCATGACTACCAACGAGGCGTTGCAGTATTTACAGGCGTTGGACAGCGGCCATTTTAAATTGTTTGAAAAACAGCATTAAAGTTGTTAAAATGTTAATTTTGGTGTCAGTTAGTATTCTGTCCCTCATATTATATTTTCACATTCGTTAGTTCGTTTATTGATAGAGTTAAAATAGATTTAGCAAACGATTGCTTTAATGCGCTACCGGTGCCAGGAAGCTGAGGATATTCCCAGTTCTGTGATCAATACTGCCACCTAGTTGTAGAAAAACGTGCGTTACAAGTAAGTTGTGTTTTGGTCGCCATCTTGATTTGAGCATTCAGAGTGGACGGATAGGGATACGTGCGTCTGTCTTTTCCTTCGTCTATTGCCCTTGACACGAGATAATACAGAACCCTTTAGTCGACTGGTTAACGTTGTCGCTTGCGGAGCGGGAGACACGGGTTCGCGTGGCGACGGTCTCCCCGACTGCCTGCTGAATTCGCTGCATTGGCGTCAGAAGTAGAGTGGTGAGACCGTGAGGTCATCGGAAGCGCGTGCGCCCAGAGGCGTGAGGGAGCTGATATGCTGAAGCGCGGGGACGCGCTTCCCGAAGGAGGGGGGCTAGTGTAACGTACATGGATAAGTAGACCCCTTGGCCAACGGGTCGGACCCTTTAGTCGAGCGGTCTCCCAAGGTGCGGGCGATACGGGTTCGCGTCCCGGCCGCGGCAGTTCCTGTGGTTGCCCCCCGAATTAGCTTCAATATATACAGTGCGTCCGGAAAGTATTCACACCCCTTCACTTTCCCCACATTTTGTTATGTTGCAGCCTTATTCCAAAATGGATTAAATTCCTTTTTCTCTCTCATCAATCTACACACAATACCCCATAATGACAAAGTGAAAAAGGTTTTGTAGAAATTTTTGCAAATTTATTGAAAATAAAAAACTGAAATATTGCATGTACATAAGTATTCACACCCTTTGCTATGACACTCAAAATTGAGCTCAGGTTCATCCTGTTCCCACTGATCATCCTTGAGATGTTTCTACATCTTGATTGGAGTCCACCTGTAGTAAATTCAATTGATTGGACATGATTTGGAAAGGCACACACCTGTCTATATAAGGTCCCACTGTTGACAGTGCATGTCAGAGCAGAAACCAAGCCATGAAGTCAAAAGGAATTATCTGTGGACCTCCGAGACAGGATTGTATCGAGGCACAGATCTGGGGAAGGGTACAAAAAAAATTTCTACAGCTTTGAAGGTCCCGAAGAGCACAGTGGTCTCCATCATTCGTAAATGGAAGAAGTTTGGATCCACCAGGACTCTTCCTAGAGCTGGCCGCCCAGCCAAACTGAGCAATCGGGGGAGAAGGGCCTTGGTCAGGGAGGTGACCAAGAACCCGATGGTCACTCTGACAGAGCTCCAGCGTTCCTCTGTGGAGATAGGAGAATCTTCCAGAAGGACAACCATCTCTGCAGCACACCACCAATCAGGCCTTTATGGTAGAGTGGCCAGACGGAAGCCTCTGCTCAGTAAAAGGCACATGACAGCCCGCTTGGAGTTTGCCAGAAAGCACCTAAAGTTTCATCAGACCATGAGAGACAAGATTCTCTGGTCTGATGAAACCAAGATTGATCTCTTTGGCCTGAATGGCAAACGTCCCGTCTGGAGGAAACCAAGCACCTCTCATCACCTTGCTAATACCACTCTGTGTTTGTGTCTGTGTGTCTACCTGTGTTACTCCACCCTGTTGATGGGTTTTTTGTACCCTCTTTGCTGCTATTTACACGCGAAGACAACACAGGTTGTCTTAAACCCCCCAGGCCTCTGCCTGCTAGAGGCCTCTTAAACCCCCAGGCTTCTGCTAGAGGCCTCTGCTAAAGGCCTGCTAGAGACCTCTTAAACCCCCAAGCCTCTGCTAGAGGCCTGCTAGAGACCTCTTAAACCCCCAGGCCTCTGCTAGAGACCTGCTAGAGGCCTCTTAAACCCTCAGGCTTCTGCTAGAGGCCTCTGATAAAGGCCTGCTAGAGGCCTCTTAAACCCCCAGGCTTCTGCTAGAGGCCTGCTAGAGGCCTCTTAAACCCCCAGGCCTCTGCTAGAGACCTGCTAGAGGCCTCTTAAACCCTCAGGCTTCTGCTAGAGGCCTCTGATAAAGGCCTGCTAGAGGCCTCTTAAACCCCCAGGCTTCTGCTAGAGGCCTGCTAGAGGCCTCTTAAACCCCAAGGTTTCTGCTAGACGCCTGCTAGAGGCCTCTTAAACTCCCAGGCCTCTGCTAGAGGTCTGCTAGAGGCCACTTAAACCCCTAGGTCTCTGCTAGAGGCCTGCTAGAGGCCTCTTAAACTCTCAGGCTTCTACTAGAGGCCTCGTAAACCCCAAGGCTTCTGCTAGAGGCCTGCTAGAGGCCACTTAAACCCCAAGGTCTCTGCTAGAGGCCTGCTAGAGGCCTCTTAAACCCCCAGGCCTCTGCTAGAGGTCTGCTAGAGGCCACTTAAACCCCCAGGTCTCTAGCAGAGGCCTGGGTGTTTAAGTGGCAGAGGACCTCTGCTACAGGACCTGAGGAAGACGCAAAGATCACCCCAAACAGGGTGAGAGGGAGATTTTATATACTAGCTCTGTATTCTGGTTGGTGTTTTTATGTTTCTTTTGTTCTTACTCATACACCAAGTCAAGTCAGTTTTATTTGTGTAGCCCAAAATCACAAATTACAAATTCGCCTCAAGGGGCTTTACAGCAGCACAACATCCTGTCCTTAGACCCTCACATCAGATAAGGAACAACTCCCCAAAAACCCTTTAACAGGGAGAAAAAACAGGAGGAAAGCTCAGGGGGAGCACCAGAGGAGGATCTCTCTCCCAAGACGCACAACATGACACGATGTTGTGTTTACACAATTTACACAACACAACATTGAAAGAGGATAACACAATTATAATGGACTTATGAAATATATGATGAGATGGGTGCCAAGCAGTGTCCAGATGCCACCGGAACAGCCCAGGACCCAAGCCATGCCATCATCACCATGGAGACCGGGGTGGAGGACAGACTACACAGGCGCAAAAGGGCGACTCACATCACACCATGCACACAGAGAAGGGAAAGGAGAAGACATCATGTAGGGAGACAGAGAAGACATGTGAGAGAAGAGAGCAGTGTGCAGTAGTCATTAGTCTATCGCCCCGTGGGCAGAAGGTGCTTGGTAAATTCCCTGAGACAGCAACTGCCCCGCCATGCAGTGCAGGGTGTCAACTATTCCATTTAAAGGCAGGTAATTGTAGGTTAAGGCAAAAACATTAAAACCACCTGCCCAATATTGTGTTGGTCCCCCTCGTGCCGCCAAAGCAGCTCTGACCTTTTGAAGCGTGGATTCCACAAGACCTCTGAAGGTGTCCTGTGGTATCTCACACCAGGACATTAGCAGCAGGTCCTTAAAGTCCTGTTAATTGTGAGGTGGTGCCTCCATTGATTGGACTCGTTCATCCAGCACATCCCACAGATGCTGGATTTGATTGAGATCTGGTGAATTTGGAGGCCAAGGCAACACCTTGAACTCTTTATGATGTTCCTCAAACCATTCTCGAACAATGTGTGCAGTGTAGCAGAGCACATTAGCCTGCTGAAAGAGCCCACTGCCATCAGGGAACACTGTTGGCATGAAGGAGGGTACCTGGCCGAAGGTGCGAAGACCAGGTAGCTGGCACATGTGAAACTAACATCCACATGAAGGCCACGACCCAGGATTTCCCAGCAGAACATTGAAAAGCATATCACACTGCCTCTGCTGGCTCGCCTTCTTCCCATAGTGCATCCTGGTGACATCTCTTCCCCATGTAAAGGACACACGTGCACGTGGCTGTCCACATGATGGAAAAGACAACGTGATTCATCAGACCAGGCCACCTTCTTCCACTGCTCCGTGGCCTAGTTCTGATGCTCACGTGCCCATTGTAGGTGCTTTTGATAGTGAACAGGGGTCACCATGGGCACTCTGACCCGTCTGCTGCTACGCAGCCCCATAGACAGCACGCTGGGGTGCACTGTGTGTTCTGACACCTGTCTAGTAAAGACAGCATTCACTTTCTCAGCAATGTGGGCTACAGCAGCCCTTCTGTGGGATTGGACCAGACAGGCTTGCCTTTGCTCCCCACATGCATCAGTGAGCCTTGGGCGCCCATGACCCTGTCACTGGCTCACCAGTTGTCCTTCCTTGGACCACTTTTGGTAGGCATTGACCACTGCAAACCAGGAACACCCCACAAGACCTGCTGTTTTGGAGATGCACTGACCTGTGGCCTGACGTGAGCCCTTGTCAAAGTCACTCAGATCTTTATGCTTGCCCATTTCCCCTGATTCCAACACATCCACTTCAAGAACTTACTGTTCATTTGCTGCCTAATATGTATGCCACCCCTGGACAGATGCCACTGTAACAAGATAATCAATGCTATTCACTGACCTGTCAGTGATTTTAATCACAGGAAGTTGAATCAGTTCATCTGGACAAAATATTTATTGAAAGAAATGTTTCATCACTCATCTAAGTGACCTCTTCAGTCTCAACTGACTGCAGGTCTGCAGTCAACTGACCTGCACCCTTAAAAACCCTTATAAAAAATACAGTGGTATAACGACAGAAAACAATGATTGATTTCATATGCAAATTGCCATGACCATTAACTAGAGTATCAATGGCCATGTGTCCTATTCACAGAGGATTTGTGAATGTTTATAATCACAGCATTGTAGGATGGTGACAGATGTACTCTTAGTCCCCCCCCCACCTCCCCAGTTCAGGGATGGTCATTTCCTCTTCACATAGATGGCCTGTTTGACTCCCCGTTCACAAACCAGCGTTCCTCCCTATCAAGGATGTGCACATCCTCATCCTTGAAAGGGTGACCACTGGTCTGTAGATGGTGTAGACTGTGGAGTCCTGGTCTGTAGATGGTGTAGACTGTGGAGTCCTGGTCTGTAGATGGTGTAGACTGTGGAGTCCTGGCCTGTAGATGGTGTAGACTGTGGAGTCCTGGCCTGCAGATGGTGTAGACTGTGGAGTCCTGGCCTGCAGATAGTGTAGCCTGCGGAGTCCTGACCTGTAGATGGTGTAGACTGTGGAGTCCTGGCCTGCAGATGGTGTAGACTGTGGAGTCCTGGCCTGTAGATGGTGTAGACTGTGGAGTCCTGGCCTGCAGATGGTGTAGACTGTGGAGTCCTGGCCTGTAGATGGTGTAGACTGTGGAGTCCTGGCCTGCAGATGGTGTAGACTGTGGAGGCTTGGCCTGCAGATGGTGTACACTGTGGAGTCCTGGCCTGATGTGTTAGCTCTCCTGTGTTGTGTCATCCTCTTGGCCAGCGTCTGTTTAGTTTTCCTGATGTACAAATCATGGCAATCCTCCTGGCACTTAACAGCTACACTATATTGCTCTGTTTTTATTGGGAGACCTGATCCTTGGGGTGGACCAATTTATGGTGCATCATATTTTGGGTTTTGAAAGCAACTGAATAAAGCAACTGCGGTTTGGAAAATACGTGCATCAACTGTTCCGACACTCCTGTCACATACAGAATCACCACTGGTTTACACATAGGCACTTCTCCTGGATGGCCACCTTGCCATGGTGGAGAAGCGTGTATGTACCAATGATCCCAAGAGCTATGCCATCTGGAGCTTGGCACCTAGTAGGGTCACCCATGGCAGATAGGTCAAGGAGGAGGTTCCAGACAAAGTGCGATCCAACAAACACCTCAACAGCAGAACTGGCAGAAGATGTCTCCAGGTCACGATGGCAGTGAAGGTGAATGAATGCTGCAACAGAGGGTGGTCCCCAATCGTCTTGGTCCTCTATGCCATTGGACTCTGGGCATGGCCAGCCCCTGCCAAGGACTATGTGGTGGCTGCTGGTGCATCAGCCACTTCATGTAAAAAGCTGTCATGCATGGGCATCCTCCCATTATGCGGCTGCAGGCCTCTACGCCCACCTGAGGACCCAGAGGGACCCAGAAACAGGACGGTCATACTCAACCCGAGTGACTGCTGACAACATGACACTTAGGCAGCTGTTGTCCCTCTTCTCTCTTCGAATTCCATTCCGTTACCCAAGCCACTTCTCTGATGCTGGAGCCCATCCCAGCAGTCATTCAGCAGCAGGTGGGGAGACACCCTGGACAGGCCGCCAGTCCATCACAGGGCCGACACATTCACACGTAGGGACACTTCAGTAAGGCCGATTCACCTGACCTACATGTCTTTGGACTGTGGGAGGAAACCCGCGCAGACAACGGGGAGAACATGCAAACGCCACACAGAGGATGACTTGGGATGATCCGAAGGTTGGACAACCCCGGGGTTCAAACCCAGTACCTTCTTGCTGTGAGGTGACCACGCTCCCCACTGCAGCACCGTGCCGCCCCTCTCTTCAATTAATTTTTCTCAATAAATGTTGTGTGCAAATGAACTGATTCAACTTTCTGTGATGCCTCACCTGAGTTATTGAGTGAGCATAAAGACAGTGGTTTTAATGTTTTAGCTTATTGGTGTATATCCACATTATTTATTCCTATATCATTGTGTTAAGCATAGCACTATTGAGTGCTATTGAGTTAAGCATAGCATAAAGGGCTGCATGCTATGCAGCCCTTTATGCTATGCTTTTTTTTGTTAATGTACTTTTTCTTTCTGGAAAATCCTTTCATTTCCATATAGTACATCGTATCTCAAATGAATTTCTTGAAAAATTAAGAAGTCATGATCTATTACGTTACCATAATATCAAATGCGATATACCATGATAGCAGACTTTGGCCATATTGCTCACCCCAAGAGCCATATTTGCTTTGCTTGAAGACTAATTCTTCTGGCTCCTGCAAGTTTTCAGAGCCTTGTTATATCTATTCGAGGAAGTTCAGGCTTGTCACTTTAAATTTACACTCGTTTTGCTATGTTGAACTTTGACTTGCCATGTAACAGGAAATACACGTTTTTTTTCTTTATTGACACGTTTTTTTATTGACATGTTTAAATTCTATATACAACACAAAAAAAGAAAAAAGAAAGAGGGTGAAATAAAAGTAGACAATGAAGAAAATTAAATAGATAAAATTGAATAAATAAATGAAACGCAGGGGGGTCCTAGGGGTTCTCTGCAAGTCGAAGTTCTGCTATCAAGTCAGAGAGGCCCATAGCACTCTCCCCATTAACCTCTGTGATGAGCAATAACGGCACAGCTCCCTATGACAGCGTTTCCCAACCAGTCCTCAAGGACCCTACCCTGCAGATTGTCATTGTGACCCTGCATAGGTAGCCCTGCTTGTACTTCCTCAACCAATCACCTCACAGCACTAAATTATGCAAGGTGTACAACAGCTGACATAATTCTTTGCTGATTGGTTGAATAACTACAAACAGGTACCTACTCAGGGTTGCAAAGAAAAACTGCAGGGTAGGGGGTCCTTGAGGACTGGGTTGGGAAACACTGCCCTATTAAATATCAAGAAGTTTGGCTGCGTTTTCAGGAATCTGTTCTTACGTAAAAATAACTTTCACAGAACAATATTTGTGTTAATTGCCATATCATGTATTCCATCTTTCACAAGCACACCAAAAATCACATCCTTGTTTTTTTCAGTTCAGAGAAATTGTCAAAGTTAGGAAACAACCAGTGATGCAGATCTTCCCAAAAGGCAGCAACAACCAGAAACACATGTTGTGGTGTTACAGTGTGCTCACTGCAAAATGAGCAGCTGTTCCAGCCTAAACCAAACTGAGGTCTTAGACATTCTCCAGCAGCACGTATTCCACTGAGCATTTTAATGTGCACTTCCTTTACTTTTGGTGCAATTGGAAACTTAAAGAATTTTTTCTCGATTTTTCAGCTTCATCTTTGAAGAAATTTTGTAAAATTGAGTTACTGTATCATGGAAATTGATACGTATAATTCTTTGACAAAAACTCTCCGGATTGTGGTTTTGGGCAACGTCAGACCGATGAGATCACGTCCCTTCACCACAAGTTTAGGAAGGTGGGCGGGGGGCTACACTACTGTGATACAAGTTGTAAGACATCACTATTATGGAGTGTGGGATTGCTTTGATATTGTTTTCGATCATTTCAGTTACATTTGGAAGAAAAATCCCCACAACATGTAACGTTTCCTGTACTTTCCATTAAGTGCATTACAGACCATACTCCTTTCTCAAGCCAATTTTTATAAAACAAGGTGAAGTAATACTTGGGGTAGTATTGGTCGAGGATCAATGACCACACCGGGTTATAAAACTCAGGTTTAATCGTGGCTCAGTAGGCAGACGTAATAACCATACATGGTAGTGGTGTAACCATAATAACAGTCCGGGTAGTACATAACACCTAGTGTAGTTCCAGTGGATATACATGGCGTTATATCACTACATCCCCCCTGTTTAGTTTTCAATTTTTTCATTACACAGAGGTTGCCTTCTCTCTCTTTTTTTTTTAGACAACACATTCAGAATTGTCCATCTCAAAAAACAATAAACATATTCAGAGCCCTCCTTTTGTGTGTGATTGTCTCTACTCATAGTCCTTGTAGTGAGCTGGTTTGGAAACAGCTCTTCCATATCTTGTGCGTACTGTCTTGTGTGTTTCACAGGTTTGGCTGGAAGAAGTTCCAGCTGCATGAGTGTCCCGTTGAGGTTCTGTGAAGCGGGTTCTTGCGCTCCTCAGTGCATGGGGGAGGTGAATTTCCCGCAGGTGGCTCCTGCCACGTCTGAGTTTGTTCCCATTTGATGTTTGCACAATGTAGCTCCTTGGCTCATCGCACTTTTGTACGACGGTGGCTGGATACCAAGTCCCTTTTTCCTTGTTTAGGACAGATACGTGCTGTCCGGGACCGAGTGGAGGTAGTTCTCTGCCGCTGCTGCGGTCATGATGTTCCTTCATGTTTGCTGTTCTCTGCTCCAGGTGGAGTCGGTTTTCCTCCTTGCCTGGGTCCCCTCGACTCGGCAGCAGGGTGGTGACTGGCCTTCCGAAGATCAGTTCTGCTGGTGATGGTAGTTTACTGTCGATGGGTGTTGCTCTGACCTGTAGTAAGGCCACTTGTATGTTACCTCCTTGTCTCATGGTTTTCTTCACAATGGGTTTGATGTGTCGCACATGCCTCTCAATGAATCCATTGCTTTTTGGATAGTGGGGTGAGCTTGTCACGTGCCTGATTCCCCAGTCAGCCGTGAATTTCTGGAACGCGTGCCCTGTGTACTGGGGTCCATTATCTGTAAGTATCTTGTCAGGCCTTCCAAAAAGAGACATGTACATTTCCATTTTTTGTGCAACTGCCCGGCTGGACACAGGCATGGGCATTTCATCCACTAGAGGGAACTTAGAATATCTGTCCACAATCAGTAAATACTGATGTCCATCGATCTCGAATAGATCAGAAGCTAGGGATTGCCATGGTTTTGACGGTGTGTTGTGTGGGTTGAGAGGTTGCTTTGGATTTGCATCCTGATGTTCCATGCATACGCTACATGACCTGCAGACTCTTTCGATGTCATCGTTCATTCTGATCCAGTAGACACTTTCTCTCACCAGTCGCCGTGTCTTTTCGATGCCCTGGTGTCCTACATGCAGCTGTTCGAGTATAGAATCAGTCATGGAGTCTGGGATGAGCACCTGTCTGCCTTTGAATATGACTCCTGCTTCAACTGCGAGCTCATCTCTGAATGACCAGTACTCACGTAGTTGTCTTGGTAGAGCTTTGATGTTGTCTGGCCATCCCTGGTAGATCAGCTCTTTCAGTGCATTGAGTCTGGGGTCACTGGTGGTTTCCGTGCGGAGTGCGTCCTGTTTCTCGGGAGAGAAGTTTATCATTGCAACAGTGAGCATCTCTGGATCCTCGACTTCTGCCTCTATTCCGTCAATGCGCTCGTCCAGCTCAATGTTGCTGTTGTTCTCAGGGTTGGGTAGTCGGCTGAGTGTGTCTGCCAGGACCATCTGGTTTCCTGGTCGATACGTGACCTCGTAGTTGTATCCTTGTGTTTTTATCAGCATTCGCTGAAGCCGTGACGGGGCGGCATGCAGTGGCTTTGTGCATATGGTAACGAGGGGTTTGTGGTCTGTAACTACAATGAATGACTTCCGATACAGGTAGGTATGGTATCGCTGCATTCCATAGACTATGGCCAGCATTTCTCGCTCTGTGTTGCTGTACCTGGATTGGCAGTCGTCCAGTGTCTTTGAGCCAAAAGCTATGGGTCTTTTGTTCTGCACTAATGCCACGCCCAGTCCTTTCTGTGATGCATCGACCTCAAGTGTCAGAGGTGTGCTTGGATCATAGTACTTCAGGCAGTCATGTTCGTTGATAACTGATTTCAGGTCCTCAAAGCTCTTTTGGTGGTCAGTGTCCCATGTCCAAGGCACGTCACTTTTCAGCAGCACCCTCAGTGTGTGTGCTTTGTCTGCGAACTTTGGGATGTAGGGTGACAGGTAGGTCAGCATCCCCAAGAATCTGCTCAGTTCATCTTTGTTCTGGGGTGTCTGCATTTTCTGGATGTCCCTGATTTTGGCTGGGTCAGGTTTGATACCTTTGTCTGTGTACAGGTTGCCAAAGATTGAGATGCTTGTCTGTTTGATTGTGCACTTGTCACTGTTGAACACAATACCTGTCTTGGCTGCTCTCTCCATCAGGTTGGTCAGGTTCCTGTCATGCTCCTCTTCGCTTTCTCCGTAGACTGCGATATCATCGGCTATGCTGACGACACCGTCGAGCCCCTCCAGGATTTGGTCCATCTTTGCCTGGACGAGATCTTGAGAGACACTGAGACCAAATGGCAAACGTTTCCAGCAGTATCTACCAAATGGAGTTCGGAATGTGGTTAGCAGTTGTGACTCTTCCTCTAGGTGTATTGACCAATATCCAGCTTTTGCGTCAAGTTTGCTGAATATTTTTGCATTTGCAAACTTCGGGTTCAGTTCCTCTACAGTAGGAATCTTGTGTGGGCATCTCCTAAGGCTGGCATGTAGCTTTTGGGGGTCTAAGCATATGCGAAGGGAACCATCTTTCTTTGTGCTGTATGCCAGACTCGAGCACCAGTCTGTGTGCTGTTCTACTTTTCTTAACACATCTTGTTCGACTAGGTTATTCGGTTCATCTTTCAGTTTGTCTTTGATGTGAATGCTGCACTTACGTGGTGGGTCTATGAATGGTTCAGCATCCTTTTTCAGGAAGAGCGTGGCCTTTCCACTGAAGTTGCCAATTTTGTCAAACTGGTCTGGGTATGCTCTCTTTAGGTCTGCACTGTTAGATATGGTCATTTTGGGTTTTGTCTGTCTTGTGTTGACTTTTTTCTGGTTTGCATGTCCTTTCTCGGTCACTGCATCTACATTGACAGTCACTAGGTTTAACAGTTCACATGTTGGCAGCCCAACTATGGCTGGCCCTGGTACGTCTACAACATAGAACTTTGCATTGATCCATTTGGATTCTTTGTACTGGCATGGAATGTCAATGGTGCCTAGGCAGGGGATGGCGTGACCACTGTATGCAGATAGCCTCCTGTTGGTTTTTTCCAGTCGTTTCTGGGTGCATGCATTTTCACCGTACATCTGCTTGAAGGTACGCAATGGGAGTGTGTTGCCTGACGCACCTGTGTCTATCTTCAGACGTAGTGTGTATCCACGACCAGGTAGGTCAGGTGGTGTCACCTTCAGGACTGTGTACGCCTCCTCTCTGGCCGGCTTGCTGTCTATGCTATGCATGCACTTTTCACTGATAGTTATGGAGTGGAACTGTTTCTGGTAAGTACTTTCGTTCTCACTGTCTGTTTCACTGCTACTCTCTACAGCATGTATGCGAGTCCTGCTCTGTTGCTTTTTGTCGATATAGGTTTTGCGCTTGTGCTGTTTGTCTTGTGGTGTGTGGGACTTACTTCCCCCGCTCCTGCTCTGGCTGGAGTGTTCCTGGCGCTCTCGTTTGGCCTTCCTGCAGCCCCGCTCCCAGTGACCTTTTGCACCACACGCATTGCATTCATCATCATATGCAGGACATCGACGTGGTTTGTGGCTTCTCCCACAGTTACGACATATGCGGTCCCTGTCCACAGCGTGGATTCTCTCATTGTGTGACAGGCTAAGTTTGTCTAACTGTTCATTGCCTGCTGTCATGGTTTCATATTTTCGTCCGTCGGCGAGAACCTCTGCTAAGGAATATCCTTTTGGTTTGCTGTATAGATCATTCCTCAGGGCATCATGGGGAGTGCTCGCAGTAATAAGCTCAATCATATGCTCGTTAAGCTCTTCGTCTGAAAACGGACATTTCTGTGCTAGTGTTCTGGCTCTGGTCACAAAATCATGAATATTCTCATCTGGTTTCTGTCTGTGTTGCATCAGTTGCAGTCTATGGATTCTGAAATTTACGTTCAACTTTAGCTGTTTTTCAAAGAAGTCCCATAGTTTGGCAGGCTTTTTCTTTTCATCATCGGTGAGACCACTGGCGTTCAGTCTTTTTAATCCTTCATCTCCGATTCCACGACATATTTTCCTAGCTTGTTTAGCTGCGCCATTTATTTCTTCATCTTCTAAATACAGAGTCATTTTCTGTTTATACAGTGAAATTGCCTCACCCAGGTCCGGGTCTGACCAATTCATCGTCGGTAGATGCGATGCCATGACGTCTCCTGTTACTAGCTAGCTAGTTAGCTTTGCGGCTAGCTCAGCTCCGGCGCACTCTTGCTTGAATGATGACAGAAATTATCCACGTACAATTTTATCAGTCTGTCTTCATTCTTCATAGAGAGTACTTTACCGCTGCCACCATGAAGTAATACTTGAGGTAGTATTGGTCGAGGATTAATGACCACACCGGGTTATAGAACTCAGGTTTAATCGTGGCTCAGTAGGCAGACGTAATAACCATACATGGTAGTGGTGTAACCATAATAACAGTCCGGGTAGTACATAACACCTAGTGTAGTTCCAGTGGATATACATGGCGTTATATCACTACACAAGGATTTATTTCTAAATACCACATACCACAGTGGTATTGGGACTAAAATTATGCTCGTAGTTCATTTCCCAATATAGTCATATCTGTCTCTGAAACGTTGATAATTTGGTAGTGAGTTTTTTCAAGGTCATAATCATATATAAGAAGAAGGTTTGATGTCTCCAAACTTCATAAAAAACTTGGCTTGGGATATGGAACCATAAGCTGCTTTCATTTTTCAAAAAGGACCTTAACCAATGTATCTTGATAGTCGTTATGCTCATGTTACCGGCCTAGACTGTAGTGATATAACGCTATGTATATACACTGGAACTACACTAGGTGTTATGTACTACCCGGACTGTTATTATGGTTACACCACTACCATGTATGGTTATTACTTCTGCCTACTGAGCCACGATTAAACCTGAGTTCTATAACCCGGTGTGGTCATTGATCCTCGACCAATACTACCCCAAGTATTACTTCATAGACCTAGGGGAATCTGGGCGGTAGCAAGGATCCACAGACAGTGGGTACTGTGGACCGGTGAGGTGAGCTGGGTAGATAAACTGTGGATCATAGAAGAGAAACGCATGAGTCCATGTTCACTCCAGCTCGAACCAGTTTATTCTGCTTAACATAAAACATTCAGTTCGTTTTAATAAATAATTTCCATGTATTTTACTGTATCACTCACTATACAGTACCAAGCAAACAATCACATCTCAAATAATAAACAATAACCCTCTTTGGCAATTTCGATAATATCCAAACGTCACCATTATAATATTATCGGTGACAAATAATACATCCATTCACAATGCACAATTGAATAAACATACAATTGAATAAACATACTGAAGAACACTATCTTTACTATAGAAACTTTCATGACTACTGGACTCTCCTGCCGTAATCTGCACCCGCTCCCCTTTCTCTCTCTCTCTCCCTCTCTGTACGGCTCCATGCGCGCGCGCGCGCACCCACACACACACTGCCACGGTGCACGTGCACATCTCACTCCCAGAGCGCGG
This sequence comes from Lampris incognitus, assembly GCF_029633865.1. Lineage (NCBI taxonomy): Eukaryota > Metazoa > Chordata > Actinopteri > Lampriformes > Lampridae > Lampris > Lampris incognitus. The sequence goes on from NC_079212.1 coordinate 75,886,883, forward strand.
GACATACAATCTCAATGGGAATCGCGGGAGCTGAACATTTCTCAAAATGTGCACTTTTCACATAGTACTACCCTTAACTTAGTAACACATCCCTACAAACTTGCATCTCGCTATGTCTCCTGACAATATTATGAGATTGCCTTTCACGTTTCACGACTTCGTTGCTAGCAACGAACCTAGACTGGCTAACCACCAGCATAGAGTTCGTCACATCCAAATCAACACATAAATCAATTCCCAAAACATTGGACACTACCAGTACTTGCTATCACCTATCTAGTTAACTTTTCCATGAACCAACCAAGTGCTTAATGTATTGGTGCAGTGTACCTGTGGATCATAGAAGAGAAACGCATGAGTCCATGTTCACTCCAGCTCGAACCAGTTTATTCTGAGCTGGTTAGGAAGCTGGGAGTAGCTTGACTCCGGGGATCCAAAGAATCGCTACAGCGCCCTCTACTGGATTGGTGGAGAAACACCCTTACTGCGTTGCAATCACGTATCTAAGTTAGATCTAAATCTAAAAAATAGGGGGGTATAGTTTTTAAGATAAACTTTTCATTGAGGCTATTTTCAATCCCTTACACTCTCCCCTGCTTTTAGAGATGTCTCCTGACATCTAGAACAAAACTAACGTCTTTAGTCAGTGTCCCTCACGTCTCTAGCATGTCCACACTGCTTGCGTAGGATAGTAACAGATTTCAGGGATAACTGGGTAGGTCGGAATGGAGTATGGCAAACAGGACAGTATGACATTTGCTCCAAGTCTCCACGGTTGGTAAGTGGGCTACCCTAGCTGGTCGTACACGAGGATATCTTTGGGTCTGACTTCTCGGGCAGACCTTCTCAGACTTGGCTCCTCGTCACCCGCTGACTCTGAAACAGACTCCATGATCATCCCAGGCTCCTCATCTGTTCCTTGGTCGCCGGTATCATTGTCCTCCGGTTGCTCCTGCACATCCATCGATGGAGGCATGTCAACCACAGGTGTTGGTACTCGTAATGGCTCTGGAGGTTCGTCTAGCGACCTCTCATCAACTTCAGCCTCTCGACGCCATGGCCGATACGCTGGTGCTACAGCTCTGAGCTCCCTGTAAGACTCAGCCTGACGGGGTGGACCTGTCATGGTCTCCCTTCGGTACACAGGCAAGTGCCGGAGGTTATATGAGAATTCTTCCTCATCTTCAGATTCACTAGAGTCTGCTGCCTCCCTGTAGCTTGCCTGTAGCTGTCTTGGTCTTTGTTTTCTCGTTGACTTTCCATGACAGTCCTGTTCATGTTCAAGTGGCAAGTCATTCACTGGTAGGAGGAGATTACGGTGAAGCATACGGAGGGTCCCATTCCCTGTTTGTACTCGGTACACAGGTCCGTCTTCAAGCCTTTCAACCACACGGTGAACCTTATCCTCCCAATATGCACGAAGTTTGCCTGGGCCACCTCTCTCTGACAGGTTTCTGACAAGCACATGATCCCCAGGTTGAAGCACAACTCCTTTGACACCTCGATCGTAGTGATGTTTTCCTTTCATTGAGCTCTTTTTGCTGTTTTCCGAGGCGATCTTGTATGCTTCCTGCATCCTAGAAGCCCATGTCTCGGCGTACTTCTCTCGCGTCTGTATCTCCTGCTCCGGTTCATGGTCGATGAGCAGATCAATAGGCAACCTTGGAGCTCTTCCAAACAGGAGATAGAAGGGTGAGTAACCTGTTGCTTCATGCCGGGTGCAATTGTAGGCATGGACGATGTTTGGCAAATGATCTTTCCACTGAGCTTTCTTTTCCTCCTGTAGAGTGCGGAGCATCTGGAGAAGTGTCCTGTTCAGGCGCTCAACAGGGTTCCCCTGCGGGTGGTAGGGAGTGGTTCGAGATCGGGCGATCCCCGCCAGCTGTTGGAGTCGATAGAAGAGCTTGTCCTCAAACTCCCTGCCTTGATCATGGTGCAGCTTTTGAGGGAAACAAAACGTGGGATGAAGTCATAGAAAATCTTCTCCGCCGCCGTCTTTCCCGACTTGTCCTTTGTCGGATAGGCTTGTGCGAACCGCGTGAAGTGGTCTACGAGGACTAAAATGTACTCGTAGCCTCCTCGACTTGGTTCAAGGTGGAGGTAGTCCACACAGATGAGCTCGAATGGACCGTTCGTTGTAATGGAGCCCATTGGTGCTTTCTCTGGAATGGTGGGCCGCTTCTGCTTGATACAGGAACACCAGCGGATGACGTAACCTCAATCTCTCGCTGCATGAATGGCCAATAAAACCGCTGCCTTGCCAGGTGGGTGACCTTGTCAGCCCCGATATGCCCCATGTCGTTGTGCAGATGTTTCAGGACTGTTGACTTGAGTGTATTGGGAAGGACCAGTTGTTTATGTTGTCCTGTCTGTTTGTACAGAATCCCTTTGTCCATTTTGAGTTTGTTCCATTCATGCACTAGTCTTCTTGTTTCTGGCCCCATTTGTCTTTTGTCTTGCTCATTCGGATTCCATCCCCTCCTTTTCAAGGATATCACTTCCCAGATGGCAGCGTCGTTTTTCTGGGCTGCTCTGATATCCTCTGGAGTGCACATGGGCGTGCTCGTCGGCAGGGAGTCATCACTAGAACGCAGTTGCAACGCTGCCACCCATGGCACATCTTCCTCTCTTTTGGCATGTTCCCCCTGCCAGATGGCAGAGATGATCTCTGTGTACTCCCTTATGTGGTCTTGGAGTTTTAATGGATACAGGGACATAGTATCTGCACCGATGTTAACCCTGCCTTGCCTGTACTTGAGCGTGAAATGGAAGTCAGCTAACTCACCCATCCAGCGGTGCCCGACTGCATTCAACTTAGCTGTGGTTAAGACATAAGTAAGGGGATTATTATCTGTATAGACAGTAAATGCGGGGGCGTAGTACAAGTAATCCCTAAATTTATCACAGATTGCCCACTTTAAGGCGAGGAACTCAAGCTTGCTAGAATGGAGGTGATAGTTATTTTCAGCAGGCGAGAGTGACCTTGATCCATATGCAATAACCCGGAGCTTGTTTCCATGTTCCTGATACAGCACAGCTCCCAGGCCTTCATTGGATGCGTCGGTGTGTAAGACGAACGGTAAATTGAAATCTGGGTAAGCCAGGATGGGAGGATTGGTCAACATGTAAACCAGGCGAGACACCACGGCACTGTGCTCAGGGGTCCATTGGACGGGTGTCTTAGATGGCAACTGGCCACCCTTGGTGCCCTTCAGTGTAGCCTGGGCGGACCTAGATTGGGCAGTTCGTTCACTGGACTCTGTAGGGTTCTCTTGAAGTTTGAACAGAGGGCGTGCTATTCTGGAGAAATCCTGGATGAAGGGTCGATAGTATCCCAGGAATCCCAGCAGAGCACGGACTTCTCCGATGTTCTTCGGCTCTCTCTCCTTCAGCTGAAGCACTGCTTCTAGGTCTTTTGGGTCTACCTGAACACCTTCACTCGACACCAGACGCCCAACATATCTCACTGGGCACTTGAACAATTCACATTTCTTTGCGCGTAACTTGACACCATGCTCTCGTAGCCGGCACAGTACTCTTCTTAGATCCTGCACATGCTCCTGAAATGTTTTGGAGAAACAGAGTACATCATCCAGGTATGGAGAACAGCACTCGTCCCTCAGACCATCCAGTACTCCTTCCATACATCGCTGAAATGCTGCCGGAGCATTGGTGAGGCCAAAAGGAAGGCGGAGCCACTCATACAGCCCCCAAGGCGTGCTAAAGGCTGTCAGGTGCCTGGAACCCTCCTCAACGAAGCCCTGATGGTAGGCACTGCCTTGGTCGAGTATGGAAAACCATGAGTAGCCTCCGAGGTTATCCAGTAGGTCTTGAATCCTTGGGAGTGGGTGACGATCAGGAACAGTTTTGCTGTTGAGCCCACGGAAGTCCACGCACAGACGTAAGCTCTTGTCTTTTTTTCTCACGCAGACCACAGGAGACGAGTACGGTGAAGTTGACTTCCTGATCCATCCATGATCAAGCAGGTTTCTGCACATAGTCCTTAACTTCCTTGTACAGTGGCTTTGGGATGCCATTGTAGGACTTTTGAACTGGTGTTTCATCTTTCAGATGGAGTTTCAGTTGCAGGTTTGGAATGCAACCTATATCTGCATCATTCTTGGCAAACACATTTGACTCATGGAAGAGCATGTCACGGACTATCTGCTGTTCATTTTCTCCAAGGTGTGACAAGTCAACTGGTGGGTGCCATTTTTTCTCTGTAGTCTGTGTGTTTGAGTGTGTTTGAGTGTGTGTCATCCCTTTTCCTTGTGTTGTTGACTTCATCTGAGTTCACTTGGGCAGAGCAGGGTTGGGCGGTGGGCTCAGGACTCAAAGTGGGACACCTGACAGGTTTTACGTCAATGAATTCCTCGAGGGTCCCTAATGCTGTTCTCTGTGCTAAATAAATATCATGTCTAGTGGAGTTCTGGATCGGGACTTTGGTGCATTTTGATGATCCACTGGGCACATCTACGAGAGAGGGAAACAGCTCTAAACCCTCGGGGCAGTTACTTTCTAAACTCGGCTGAAACAACATTGTCCCCCCACCTGGCCACCCCCTCACTCTGCATCTCACTTCTCTGATTTGTTCTGCAGGAATAACAACACCCTTCTTCCCAACTCTCACACTACACTGGGGTGGGGCATGCTCATGGGTTGTTATCTGGAGAATGGAGATGATGGCCTCTACTGTACTCTCAGTAAAACTCAAAGCTTCCTTAAGAATAGTTATAACATCTACTCTATTGCCCTGCTCTGTGTTCTCTCTGATAATCTCTGCGATCACATTGCTACCTAGTAGGGGATTGTTACAATTCTGACTGATCACTACTGGCACTCGGATTGTCACATACCCATGCTTCATGCTACCTAGCTGAAGGTCAATTTCTGCCCAGCCATCCAAGGGAACTTCTGTACCATTTGCGGCTGATACTTCGAGATCGAAAGGCAGGGATGTGAATGGCTGGATTCTGACATGGGGTAACTCTTTCTCAATCCATGTTCTTCCCACGATGGTCACCTGAGCTCCGGTGTCCAGTAGCATTTGGAGAGGGATGTCATTGACATAACAGGAGACCATACATCGCTCTCCTACTAGCTGAGCTACACGTTTTCATGAGGTTTGTTGACCTGGTGGGTTTGGTGCAGTGGTTTTGACCTTTACTGGTGAGGGCCTCTCGCTGCTGAAGGTCGTCGGCTGCCCTTTTCCAACGACCCCCCCCCCCCGTTTCCCGACGTCTTCATTTGCAGGCAGCCGATGGCCCGATGTCCTGCCTGGCGGCAGATGAAGCAATGAGGACAGTTCACGTTGCCATTTTGGACACAGTCATTGCACCTACCCTTGGATTCAGTGACTGGTGGCTGGGAACGAGTCATCATTTGGGTCGGGCCTCCAGGACTCACATTCTCAGCAGGTTTCACCACCTGAGCCATGTGCTGAGTCAAAGTGGACACTTGTGCCGTCAGCTCGGAAATAGCTGCACGGTGGGCCTGTAATTCAGAGTCAACTGCCGTAGGTTTAGTCTGTTCAGTATCGTGTTGAGCTGCACTAGCAGTCACTGGTCTGGTTTTGGCTGGTATACCTTGACGTTTGAGTCTCTCTTCCTCCTCACTGGTTGCTTTGGTAATCTGCTCTAAAATGAAGTCATCACTAACCTGCATGTTTGAGAGGAAAGGCTTTAAATCACATCTGACATGGCTGTTCTTCTCATTGAACCCTTGGTAGAGTGTGAGGAGGAATGTTCCCTGTACTAGCTTTGCATCATAGCTAAACCCTGCAGCAGGTGGTTGCGACTCAAAGAGAACCCTCTGCTTTAAACCCATGACTCTATACAAAAACTGTTGTGGGGTCTCTCTGTCATGCTGTCTAGCATTGTTCAACTCTTGATAAAGCTCAGTAGCATTTTTCTCTGATGTGAGAATGGAGAAACCTCTTTAACCCTTCTACTGTAAGATCATCCTTGTTGCTTAACATTTCTCTAAACACACCAGGTTTAGTGATCTTAAGTACAGTTCTGATGATCTCTGACTCACTAAACCCGTCTCGCAACCCCTCATCAATCTGTTTGTTCAGACTACCATATGGAATCTCAGAACCAGCATCAGACAATTGACCACCATGTAACTTGAACTCTCTACGAGGTAACAGGGTTGCTACATCAGACAATCTTACCACCTGACCTGTGACAGCAGAGGGTAAACGCAGAGGAGTCCCCCCGCCAGCTTGGCGGCTGGAATCTGGAGTGGGAGGCTCTCCCGATGGCGTGGAGCTGGCCCTGCGCTCCGTGAAGGGGTCGGTGTTAATGTCTCTGTCCATAGTAGCGGTGTGAGTGTGAATGTCTCCATCTGTACTAGTTGAGTGGGTGGCAATGTCTTTGTCCGTTGGGGTGGGATGTGAAGGCGATTCACCCCCATTCATGGGAGGTATGGCTTTGCCTACTCCAGCAGAGTCTGTGACGTGGGCAAGCAGCAACTCATCAATCAGGTCAGTGAGGGCGAGGAGTTGACTCATACCCTCATCTTCCATTTCTTTAAGCTTCTTGCCCCTGACGTAGTCAACAGGTCGTAGAGCTCTGAGACACTAAGCTCTTCAACCGCAGTCTCTGTGCCAGAATCAATTGCATTTGCCACGCCCTGCAGCTGATTGTCACTCAAACCTGAGAGTTTCTTCTGTATCTGAACGATCAGCGTCCGCCGAGGAGGTACATTCGACATCTTGACTTGACACTTGTGGCCGTCGCTCTCTGGATGACGCAAATTGCAGCCTTCCCTGAAGCTTCTGGGCACCGATTCTTGTCGTTGCAGTAACCACGTCCTCCTCTAGGTGGCGCTGAATCCCGGACGAGCCCACAATTGTTACCGGCCTAGACCTAGGGGAATCTGGGCGGTAGCAAGGATCCACAGACAGTGGGTACTGTGGACCGGTGAGGTGAGCTGGGTAGATAAACTGTGGATCATAGAAGAGAAACGCATGAGTCCATGTTCACTCCAGCTCGAACCAGTTTATTCTGCTTAACATAAAACATTCAGTTCGTTTTAATGAATAATTTCCATGTATCTTACTGTATCACTCACTATACAGTACCAAGCAAACAATCACATCTCAAATAATAAACAATAACCCTCTTTGGCAATTTCGATAATATCCAAACGTCACCATTATAATATTATCGGTGACAAATGATACATCCATTCACAATACACAATTGAAAAAACATACAATTGAATAAACATACTGAAGAACAATATCTTTACTATAGAAACTTTCATGACTACTGGACTCTCCTGCCGTAATCTGCACCCGCTCCCCTTTCTCTTTCTCGCTCCCTCTCTGCACGGCTCCACGCGCGCGCGCGCACCCACCCACACACTGTCACGGTGCACGTGCACATCTCACTCCCAGAGCGCGGGACATACAATCTCAATGGAAATCGCGGGAGCTAAACATTTCTCAAAATGTACACTTTTCACATAGTACTACCCTTAACGTAGTAACACATTCCTACAAACTTGCATCTCGCTATGTCTCCTGACATTATTATGAGATTGCCTTTCACGTTTCACGACTTCGTTGCTAGCAACGAACCTAGACCGGCTAACCACCAGCATAGAGTTCGTCACATCCAAATCAACACATAAATCAATTCCCAAAACATTGGACACTACCAGCACTTGCTATCACCTATCTAGTTAACTTTTCCATGAACCAACCAAGTGCTTAATGTATTGGTGCAGTGTACCTGTGGATCATAGAAGAGAAACGCATGAGTCCATGTTCACTCCAGCTCGAACCAGTTTATTCTGAGCTGGTTAGGAAGCTGGGAGTAGCTTGACTCCGGGGATCCACAGAAGCGCTACAGCGCCCTCTACTCGCTTGGTGGAGAAACACCCTTACTGCATTGCAATCACGTATCTAAGTTAGATCTAAATCTAAATGTAGCCGGGTGGTAAATCTGTTAAATATGATAAATGATTTTCCACTTAAATTTAGTATAGTTTAACTGTTAATATATGTAATTGTTACACTGTCAAGCCATGTGAAATGTCATTTGATGTAGTTAAATTGTGAAGCAGATTGTGAGTGTATTTTTATAGTTTTGGTTGTCATTGCATGTTTTGACCAGTAAGTGGCAGTGCTGCGGACTTTTATTGTAACTCCGTGCAAGTTATCCAAGTGCATCTTGGGTATTCTTTCTTTTTTTCTTGTGTGGAGCACCTGAAGATTGCGGTGCGACGGTGCTCTGACTCCGCAGTAAGTAAGGGTAAATATCTTGTGAAATATACCTGTAACATTATTCCAAACAATATTGTATGTCGGTAATTTGACAAGATGGTTTGATTTAGACGCTACTGGAGTTGATGTTCGGTGATTTTGGGCGCGAGCCGTCGACCACTGTTCGCCATTGCAGGCATGACAAGGTAATGTTGGCGTGAATAAAGCCACACCATGCCATTGTATTTGGGATGTAAAGGTTTTATATGCATTTTAATTCTGTTTAAAGGTAACTGACAGAGTGAGAAGTTGCGCGATCTTCAGGAAGTTCCACATGTCTTTGTTAAACCCTGTTTAACATACATAGTCCACTGCCGTATTTTGCACCGTATGTTGTATGTTGTATTTATTTTCCTTTTAAAATCTTTTCTGTTAAACTTGCCACATCTGTGAACATTTATGAGCTGTTTGCTCGAAAGACACAGGAATTTATGCACTCAGTAAAACGATCTGCATTCGAAGGTCCAAACAATAAAATTAAAGCTACAAGAACCCCGGAAGTAATTGTGTCCTGTGTGGTATCTAATTCCACGGGCTACATAATTTTGGTACCAGGAGTGGGGTGTAGCTAAAACATCTTTTTTAAATTGGCAACAGAGTGGCTTATTTTTACTTAAAAAAAATACGGCAGTGGTGAAGATTGCTGGTGACGTCCGTTGGTGTTGGGTCTGAAGCCATCCTGCTGTGGAGGTGGTGACCAGCGAGAGACGACGTGAGGGGCTCTACGAGGTTCTGGTGCTTCCTGTGTCACACGACTCAGCCGTACCAGCGCAGAGGACTCCCGCGCTAACTTCAGCTACAAAGACCAAGATTCAGCAAGGCTCCAAGTTAAAGACTGTCCTTGTAGTATCCTTGAACCAGGTTTTGAACTAAATATCCTCATTTATACTGGACTGAGTAAAGATTAATATATCATTATGTCTAGTGATTCTGGTGATGAAGGGAGTTCACGTAATGATAATGGCCATACCTCAGGTGGCATAACGGGTATAGGTGAAGGTGCTACAAAAGAAATGCAGACCACCATGCAAGAGCTCGCCAGACTGCGAGATGAGCTCACCAGGTTAAATGGTGAAGCAAGGGCTCAGAGAGCAAGTGATAACAGTGCACCCACACGTTCATACATCTACTTCCAAGAGAACGCCAGATCCAAGCATTTAGTGGGGAGTGTGGTACAGACAGGAGATCTGTCGAAGAGTTTATTGAAGAGGTTGAAAGGGTTTTAAGATACAGAGAGCAAACAACAGAAGAACAATGTGACTATATACTATCTCTATTGCGTGGCCCTGCATTGGAAGAGGTGCGACTATGCATGAGGGGTCAGTCAGTGGGGCCCAGTGATTTATACTCTTACCTGAGCAATGCATTTGGGGAAAAGCGCAGTTCCACACAGCTTTTGCAGACCTTTTACAACCGTAACCAAACTGATGGAGAAGACCTCCGTGACTACTCCCATGCACTATCCCAGATTTTGAGCTCTGTAGTGAAACAGTCCACAGATGTAATACCTAATGAGAAAACTGTGCTCAGAGACCGGTTTATTGAGGGTTTAAGAGAAGCAGCACTCAGGCGTGAACTCAGGAAAATGGTTAGGGACAAACCAGAGAGCAGTCTTGTAGATGTGAGGAACGAGGCCCTCCTGTGGGAGATGGAGGACAGCAGGTCTCATCGTCCCAGGGTCATAAAGAGCAACCAAGTTACATCAGAGGTTCCAGAAACCCAGTGCTCTATTATTAAAACAAACAATGACCAAGGTACTGCATTAAATTATGTTCGGAGAGCAGTAGCCCATCAGGAAAAACAGCTAGCAGAGTTAGGCAAAACACTTGCTGATCTAGCCTTTGCTGTAGGTGAACTGAGTAAGCGCAGCACTCAACAGACATTCCTAGAGCCCAAGCCACGACCTAGACCCCAGCCAAAGTTCACACCAGATGGTCAGCCTATCTGTTTCAAGTGTAGAGGCATAGGTCACATTGCAAGAAAATGCTCACAGGCCAGAGGGGGTCAAGGGGACGCAACACCTAGTTCTTATGTAGTGCAGGAAAACTCGCACCCTCAGTTGTCATGAGCCACACAACTCGAGGGGAGGAAGCTGGCTCACCAAAAGAGACTCCAGACAGAAGCAGGATCTTAGAGCGTGCAGTCGGAGAATGTAAAACTGTTGAGGTGAAACTACGAGGTGTTAGTGTCCTGCTTACTTGACACTGGTAGCCAGGTCAGTACAATTTCTGAGAGTTTTTTCAGGGAACACCTGTCAGTGAAAGGCGAAGACATTCACCCGGCATTTGAGTGGTTAAAGATCACTGCAGCTAATGGATTAGACATACCCTATATGGGCTATGTGGAGCTTGATGTAGAAGCCATGGGTCTGACTATCCCAGAGCGAGGTTTTCTGATAGTTAAAGAGTCTGAACACTCTTCCTCTGTTCCAGGTCTAATAGGGATGAACATTGTCAAAAAATGCAGAGAGCTAGTACACACTGAGTTTGACACCACACTGCAGGAGAGGTTTGACTCAAACTGGAGAGAGGCTTTTAATCATCTTCATGCAGTACATGCAACAGACAGACTGTCTTTCGCTAGGGCAGCTGGTAAGGATGTAGTCCATATACCTGCTTCATCTGCTGCTACAGTTATGGCTAGGGGACTCAGGACCGTGAGTGAGGATGGTTCTTTTTTGTTGCTGGAGTCTGTGGGTGTCCCCGTTCCTGGAGGTTTGGTTGTTGTGCCTACTTTGGTTTCATCGGGAAATCACATTTTTCCAGTCCGAGTCATGAACATGTCTGATGAAGATATCTGGCTAGGGCCACGGACTAGGCTAGGGGTTTTGACTCAGGTAGACTGTGTGAAAAGTGATGAGCTTTGTGAGGTACAGTTCCAGAGAATCTCAGCAGACACTGAACAAGTGAGTATCAGTGAACACCCCGAAACACCGACAGATGTGCAGGAAATTCTCGGCAAGCTCAATTTTTTTGGTAGCCCAGAACAGCAAGCACAGGTGACTTTGTTACTGGAGAAGTACTCTTTTGTGTTTGCAACAGAAGATGGTGACGAGCTCGTTGAAGGAGGCAGGGCGGTCCCGAACGATAAGATCTTTGATGGGCTCGCTCAGCCCCCTCCTGTACGCGCTCTTGAGCGCAGTGTCATCCCACCCACTGTCTGCCGCGAGTATCCTTACCTCCAGGGAATACTCTGCCACCGACCTGGCTCCCTGTTGGATGGAATGGAGGCGGCCGGCAGCGTCCTGCCCGTCAGCTGGGTGGTCGAACACCAGATTGAACTCGCGGCGGAAGGCACCATAGTCCGAGGCGAGCTGCTCGGTATGGCCTACCGCCGCTATGGCCCAGCTGAGGGCTTTGCCGGTGAGGAGGGACATGACAAGGGCTACCTTGGTCTCTCCTGTCCTATACCTAGCTGGCTGGTGTTTGAACAGGAGCTCACACTGACCAAGGAAACCCCTGCACAGCTCGAACTCCCCACCGAAGGCCTTGGGGCAGGGGAGGTTAGGCTCGCACCGGGGGTCCAGTGGGGGTTGACTCGGAGGGGGAACGTCGGGACCAGGAACGGGGAAACCGGAGGCCGAGCTGGGGGCAGAGACCGAGGCCAGGGCAGGGTGGTCGCTCATCCTGGAGACCGCTGTGGAGAGTGCAGCGATCTGCGCGGTGAGGGCATCTAACGTGCTCGTCGCGGCCTGGGAGCTGGACTGAAGATCGCTGATCTCTCCGGTGACACGGGTGAAGGCAGTAGTAAGCTCTGAGCAGAGAGAGGCAAGTTGGCAACTGTGACTTCTTACTACTGCCTCTAGGGGGACGGGGCTCAGGGGCGTCACAGGGACCGTCCGCTCCTTGGGTTTGCCTGGGTCCATAATGGCTTCGACGTTCTGTTATGCTCGCGCACCAGAACCTGACCCGTGAGGCGAAACCCAAGACAGACAGACACGAGATGACTTCTAAGTCTACAAAGGGGGGTTTTATTGTGGGAGGGAAATGTATGGTGAAAAAAGGCGTTCTGTTAGTGGGATGTGTGAATAAACTATGTGTGGTGTCCCGTGGTTTTCGTGTATAACTATGTGTGAGTGTTTTTAGCCAATGTGTGGTGCGGTATGTAAATGACCAGGAGGTGTTGAAGAAATGTGCGTGCACCTGGCGAGAAAGTCCAGTCCGTGATCCAAGAGGGGTTGTCCGAGAAAGTCCAGGTCCGACATCCGGGAAGTCGAGTCCGAAAGGAGGGGTCCAGGTAGAGGGACAAGGGGGGAGATCGCAGGAGAGGTCCGGGGAGAAACGTGAAGGTCGCTGGGGACGAGGGAGACGCGGGGAGCCGTGGAAATCGCGGAGGGAGAGTCTTGGGAGGAAACAGAGACACGAAGATAAGACACTGGGGAATAAACAGAAAGCAAGGAACGCTGGAGGGCTTATCAGAACTTCACCGCAGGGTTCAGTACGTCGAAGCACTGAGAGACGTTCTGGGAGGCTTTTTGTAGAAGGCTGCCTGATTGCCACTGGTGTGCCTGATGGATGATGGCAAACACCTGGTGCAGTGCAGCGCTCGTCTCAGTGCGCGAGCCGAGCGCTCGGATGTTTCCGGCACGTCCGAGCTGGGGGAGTGGCTTGAACGTGCCGGGGAGGCAGCTCGGGGCGGTGTAACCACAACAGGACCCCCCCTCCTACGGGACACACCGGGCGACCGTCCGATGGCGTTGGGGTGGGCCCGATAGAACTCCTCCAGGAGTGCGGGGTCGGCCAGGTAGGACCGGGGAACCCAGCTGCGGTCCTCGGGCCCATAGCCAACCCAGTCCACCAGGTATTGGTACCCACGCCCCCGGCGGCGTACGGCGAGCAGCTGGTCGACATCCCAGACCATGTCACCACCGTCGAGGACCCTGGGGGGTGGAGGAGCTTGGACAGGGGGAGACAGGGGGCTGGTGGCTACCGGTTTGAAGCGCGAGACATGGAAGACGGGATGGATCTTGAGTGAGGTAGGGAGATGGAGACGCACTGCCGAAGGGTTGACGATGCGGTCGATGGTGTAGGGACCGACGTAGCGGGGAGCCAGCTTCCGGTTGAGGGTAGGGAGGGGCAGGTCCCGGGCCAGGAGCCATACCCTCTGGCCAGGTCGATAAGCTGGGGCCGGCACTCTCCGCCGGTTGGCGCTGCGCCGGGCCCGCTCTGTAGCTCGCAACATAGCGGCCCGGGCGGTCTTCCAAACGCGCCGGCATCGGCGGAGATGGGCCCTCGTGGACGGGACCGCTACCTCCAACTCCTGATGGGGGAACAGAGGGGGTTGATAGCCCAGGGAACACTCGAAGGGGGACAAACCGGTAGCCGAACTCTCCATGGAGTTGAGCGAGTACTCCACCCAGGGCAGGTACTTGCTCCAGGAGGCGGGGTTGCTGGTGGTAACGCAACGCAAAGCCGCCTCCAGGGCTTGATTGGCCCGCTCTGCCTGCCCATTGGTCTGGGGGTGATACCCGGAGGAGAGGCTGACCGTGGCCCCAATCCCCTTACAGAAGGCCTGCCATACCTTCGAAGTGAACTGGGGACCACGGTCAGAGACAATGTCCAGGGGAATCCCATGAGGTCGGACGACGTGGGAGACGAGAAGGTCCGCCGTCTCGGCTGCAGAGGAGAGTTTGGTGAGGGCAACAAAATGGACGGCCTTGGAAAACCGGTCGACAATGGTCAGGATGGTGTCATTGCCTTGGGACACGGGGAGGCCAGTTACAAAGTCCAAGGCAATGTGGGACCAAGGTCGGCCGGGGACAGGAAGGGGGCGCAGGAGACCTGCTGGAGGGCGATGGAGAGCCTTGCTGCGGGCGCAGGTGGTGCAGGCTGCCACGAACTCTCTGGTGTCTGCCTCCATGGTGGGCCACCAGAAACCCCTGCGGATGAAGGCCGCCGTTCGGTAGACACCGGGGTGGCAGGCAAGATGGCTGGAGTGGCCCCACTCCAGCACCTGGGGCCGGACAGAGGGAGGCACAAATAGCCGGTTCCGGGGTCCATTGCCTGGGTCGGGATGGGCGTGCTGGGCCCTTCTCACCACTGATTCGATGGCCCAGGTGACGGCGCCCACCACCCGGGCCGGGGGAAGGATGGTGTCTGGGGCGTCAGGTGACCCCTCGGGAAACAGACGGGAGAGGGCGTCTGCCCTGACGTTCTTGGTGCCCGGGCGGTAGGCGAGGGTGAAGTCGAACCGGCTGAAGAAGAGAGCCCAGCGCACCTGCCTGGGGTTGAGCCTCTTAGCCGTCCGTACGTAGGTCAGGTTTTTGTGATCGGACCATACGATGAACGGCTGCCCTGCTCCCTCCAGCCAGTGTCTCCACTCCTCTAGGGCGGCGTGGACGGCCAGCAACTCCCTGTTGCCGATGTCATAATTCTTCTCCGCAGGACTGAAACGCCGGGAGAAGAAGGCGCACGGGTGGATCTTCTGGTCCTCCTCCGACCGCTGGGAGAGGACGGCTCCGATGCCCGTGTCCGATGCGTCCACCTCCACGATGAACTGTCTGCACGGGTCCGGGTTGGCGAGCACCGGAGCCGTTGTGAACAGCCTCTTCAGGGCCAAGAAGGCGGCTTCCGCCTCCGAGGTCCAGGAGAAGGGGCGGAGGTTGGAGGTGAGTGCAGTGAGGGGGGCGGCCACACGGCTGAACCCCCTGATGAAGCGCCGGTAGAAGTTTGCAAACCCCAGGAAGCGCTGGAGTTGCGTCCTGTTGGTGGGCCGTGCCCACTCCTCCACCGCTCGGGTCTTCCTGGGGTCAGTGCGGACGAGCCCCTTCTCCACGATGTGGCCAAGGAACTCCACGGAGGCGGAGTGGAACACGCACTTCTCGGCTTTCACGAAGAGCCTGTTCTCCAGCAGCCGTTGGAGGACCAGGCGGACATGCTGGTGGTGTTCCTCCTCAGTCCTGGAGAACACGAGTATGTCATCCAGGTACACCACCGCGAACGTGTTCAGCATGTCCCGGAGCACGTCGTTGACCAATGCCTGGAAGACGGCCGGGGAGTTGGTGAGGCCGAAGGGCATAACGAGGTACTCGAAATGCCCTAGGTGGGTGTTGAAGGCCGTCTTCCATTCATCCCCTTCCCGGATGCGCACCAGGTGGTACGCGCTGCGCAGGTCCAGCTTCGTGAACACCGTGGCGTGAGTGAGTGGCTCGAACGTGGAACTCATAAGGGGGAGTGGGTATTTATTTTTCACCGTGATATTATTTAACATTCGATAATCTATGCAAGGCCTCAGGCTGCCCTCCTTCTTTGCCACAAAAAAGAAGCCCGCCGCCACCGGGGAAGACGAGGGCCTTATGATTCCTGAGGCCAGGGACTCTGTGATATAATTGCGCATAGCCTCCTTCTCTGGGACGGAGAGGTTATACAACCGACCGGTGGGAAGGGCGGCCCCGGGAAAGAGATCTATGGCACAATCATAGGGACGGTGAGGGGGGAGGGAAAGTGCACTTTCTTTACTAAATACAGGGGCTAAATCGTGATAAATGGAAGGAACACCAGTGAGATCCGTGGGAGGAGGCACGGGTCTTAGGCCGCTGGACGGGAAGTGGGCGGAGCGAAGGCAGTTGGCATGACACGCAACGCTCCAACCCAACATCCGCCCAGTAGACCAAGAGATGTAGGGATCGTGCCGTTCCAACCACGGTCTTCCTAACACCAGGGGCGCTGTGGGGGCGTGCAAAACCAAGAAACGGATAGCTTCCACGTGATTACCCGAAAGAGTGAGGGTGAGGGAAGCAGTGCTGTGTGTGATTTTACCTAGTGAACGTCCATCTAGGGCTTGGGCTGTGAGGGGTGTGTCTAGGGGGACGAGTGGAATGCCGGCCTGCCGGGCCAGCGAGGTGTCCATCAAACACTCGTCCGCCCCCGAATCCAGGAGTGCACCAACAGACAGTGAGCGGTTACCCCAGGTGAGAGTGACTGGAAAGAGGTGGTTGTGCTCCTTCTTGGGCTGGGGCTGAGGAAGGGTCGTCAGACTCACTAGGACACCCCTCACTAGTGAGCCGGGTCTTTTTGGGCGAGTCGGGCAGGCCTTGATATAGTGGCCCGACCTCCCGCAGTAGAGGCAGAGGTGGCCATGCATCCTCTGCTCCCTAACTTCCAGCGGGAGCCGTGACCGACCCAACTGCATGGGCTCCTCCTCCGGCCTAGATCCAGAAGCCACCCAGGGTTGCGAGGGGGAGTGTGAGGGTGGAGAGAGCCCACGGGACGCTGACCCAGGGAAGGCACCGGTAGGACGGACGGGGGTTGGTCTATGGGAGGGGCCAGCGCGCGGGGCGCGTTCCTGGCGCCGCTCCCGCAGCCGTTCGTCCATCTGGAGAGCGAGGTTGACGAGCTCGTTGAAGGAGGCAGGGCGGTCCTGAACGATAAGATCTTTGATGGGCTCGCTCAGCCCCCTCCTGTACGCGCTCTTGAGCGCAGTGTCATCCCACCCACTGTCTGCCGCGAGTATCCTTACCTCCAGGGAATACTCTGCCACCGACCTGGCTCCCTGTTGGATGGAATGGAGGCGGCCGGCAGCATCCTGCCCGTCAGCTGGGTGGTCGAACACCAGATTGAACTCGCGGCGGAAGGCACCACAGTCCGAGGCGAGCTGCTCGGTATGGCCTACCGCCGCTATGGCCCAGCTGAGGGCTTTGCCGGTGAGGAGGGACATGACAAGGGCTACCTTGGTCTCTCCTGTCCTATACCTAGCTGGCTGGTGTTTGAACAGGAGCTCACACTGACCAAGGAAACCCCTGCACAGCTCGAACTCCCCACCGAAGGCCTTGGGGCAGGGGAGGTTAGGCTCGCACCGGGGGTCCAGTGGGGGTTGACTCGGAGGGGGAACGTCGGGACCAGGAACGGGGAAACCGGAGGCCGAGCTGGGGGCAGAGACCGAGGCCAGGGCAGGGTGGTCGCTCATCCTGGAGACCGCTGTGGAGAGTGCAGCGATCTGCGCGGTGAGGGCATCTAACGTGCTCGTCGCGGCCTGGGAGCTGGACTGAAGATCGCTGATCTCTCCGGTGACACGGGTGAAGGCAGTAGTAAGCTCTGAGCAGAGAGAGGCAAGTTGGCAACTGTGACTTCTTACTACTGCCTCTAGGGGGACGGGGCTCAGGGGCGTCACAGGGACCGTCCGCTCCTTGGGTTTGCCTGGGTCCATAATGGCTTCGACGTTCTGTTATGCTCGCGCACCAGAACCTGACCCGTGTGGCGAAACCCAAGACAGACAGACACGAGATGACTTCTAAGTCTACAAAGGGGGGTTTTATTGTGGGAGGGAAATGTATGGTGAAAAAAGGCGTTCTGTTAGTGGGATGTGTGAATAAACTATGTGTGGTGTCCCGTGGTTTGCGTGTATAACTATGTGTGAGTGTTTTTAGCCAATGTGTGGTGCGGTATGTAAATGACCAGGAGGTGTTGAAGAAATGTGCGTGCACCTGGCGAGAAAGTCCAGTCCGTGATCCAAGAGGGGTTGTCCGAGAAAGTCCAGGTCCGACATCCGGGAAGTCGAGTCCGAAAGGAGGGGTCCAGGTAGAGGGACAAGGGGGGAGATCGCAGGAGAGGTCCGGGGAGAAACGTGAAGGTCGCTGGGGACGAGGGAGACGCGGGGAGCCGTGGAAATCGCGGAGGGAGAGTCTTGGGAGGAAACAGAGACACGAAGATAAGACACTGGGGAATAAACAGAAAGCAAGGAACGCTGGAGGGTTTATCAGAACTTCACCGCAGGGTTCAGTACGTCGAAGCACTGAGAGACGTTCTGGGAGGCTTTTTGTAGAAGGCTGCCTGATTGCCACAGGTGTGCCTGATGGATGATGGCAAACACCTGGTGCAGTGCAGCGCTCGTCTCAGTGCGCGAGCCGAGCGCTCGGATGTTTCCGGCACGTCCGAGCTGGGGGAGTGGCTTGAACGTGCCGGGGAGGCAGCTCGGGGCGGTGTAACCACAACATGGTGCATTCCCGCTCCCAAGAATTGATGAGAGTTTTGATGCGCTGAGAGGGGCAAAGTTCTTTTCGACCATAGATCTGGCGAGCGGATACCACCAGGTAGCTATGCATGAGAGAGATCGGACTAAGACTGCATTTACTACACCGTTTGGTCTGTATGAGTACGTGAGAATGCCTTTGGTGTTTGTAACGGTCCAGCTACATTTCAGAGACTTATGCAAGTTACTATGAATGATCTCATTTTTCTGATACTCCTGGTCTACCTAGATGACATCTTGGTTTTTTCAGAGACATTTGAGCAGCATTTGGAGAGACTTGAGACTGTGTTTAAGAGACTGGCAGAGACGGGCCTTAAGTTGAGGTTGCAGAAGTGTGCTTTTCTACAACAGTCAGTAAAGTTTTTGGGTCATCAGGTGTCAGCAGAAGGTATAGGAACTGACCCCTCCAAGGTCTCTGCTGTTAAGAACTGGAAGGTCCCAACCACTGCCAAAGAGCTGCAGTCGTTCTTGGGTTTCTGCAGTTACTACAGGAGATTCATTCGAGGCTTCTCACAGATTGCCGGGCCACTGCATGACCTAGTCAACAAATGTTCAGGTGTGAAAAAAACAGGGAAAGTAGGTCACCAGTTTTGTAATATGTGGACACCAGAGTGTGACTCTTCCTTTGAGCAGTTAAAGGAAAAACTTACCTCTGCTCCCATTTTGGGTTTTGCCGACTTCACACAACCATTTGTAGTTGAGACAGATGCTAGTCAGCATGGATTAGGCGCTGTATTGTGTCAGCAGCAAGGTGACACCAGACGTGTCCTAGCATATGCTAGCCACAGACTACGCCAGGCTGAGAAGAATGACCAAAATTATAGTAGCATGAAGTTGGAGTTGCTTGCCTTAAAATGGGCAGTTGCTGAAAAATTCAGGGGTTACTTGCTTGGTTCAAAGTTTGTTGTCCTGACTGATAACAATCCCCTCTGCCACCTCAAGACAGCCAAGTTAGGTGGTATAGAGCAGAGGTGGGTAGCGCAACTGTCTGTTTTTGATTTTGAGGTTAAGTACCGTCCTGGTTGCAGTAATGCCGCCGCAGATGCTCTCTCTAGGCAGGAGTTTGCAGGGGAGCCTGAAACAGACCCTGACTCGGATTTTGACGACTGTATCACTGTGTGTAACCTGATTGAGCGAGGAACAGTTCTGGATCCTGGTCTTGTCTCTAGAGGTCTGGAGTGTTACAAAGTGAGACAGATCCGTGCTGGGGAGTCGAGGTCTGGTGAGACAGGTACTAAACAGGGCAACACCCCCACACTGCCAGGTTATACCAGAGAGGAGCTGGTAGGTTTTCAGGCCGGTGACCCCACCCTAAAAGAGTTTAGGGCATTTTGGGATCGGGGGAGGAGGCCATGTCCCAGAGAGAGAGCAGCCCTGTCTAGTCAAGTGAAAAGATTGTTGAAACAATGGAGATGGATACAACAACGAGAAGGGTTGTTGTACAGGGTTATCACAGACCCACGTCATGGAGAAGTGTGGCAGTTACTCGTGCCTAGTTGTTTGAGGGACCACGTTCTAGAAAATGTACATAACAACATGGGACATCAGGGCATAGAGCGCACTGTAAACTTGCTAAGAGGGAGGTGTTTTTGGGTAGGGCTATGCGAGGATGTTGAAAGCTGGGTTAAAAACTGCGAGCGGTGCATTTTGACCAAGATGCCTCAGCCAAAAATCCATGCTCCAGTTCAGGCATTCCTGGCCTCCCGACCTCTAGAAGTGGTGGCTGTTGATTTTACAGTGTTGGAGGCAGCTTCAGATGGCCGTGATAATGTCCTTGTTGTGACCGATGTGTTTACAAAGTTAACACAAGCGTATGCTACCAAAGACCAGAAGGCTGACACTACAGCTAAAGTTTTGCTCAGGGAGTGGTTCATGAAATATGGGGTCCCAGAGAGACTGCACTCAGACCAAGGTCGAAATTTCGAGAGTGAAATTATAGCAGAGCTGTGCAAACTCTATGGGGTTAAAAAGACACGGACAACTCCCTACAGGCCACAGGGAAACGGTCAGTGTGAAAGATACAATCGCACACTCCATGACTTGTTAAGGACACTCCCACCAGAGAAAAAAAAGCGTTGGCCAGAGCATCTGTCTGAAGTAGTATATGCCTATAATGTCACTCCTCATTCCACCACAGGGTACTCGCCTTATTATTTGCTTTTCGGGGTACAGCCACATCTCCCAGTAGATGCTTTATTAGGGCGTGAGTGTGTGTCAGACAGGAAACAGGATTGGTTGTCTGTTCATCAGGAGAGACTCCGACAGGCACACGAGAGAGCCAGAGAGTACTCAGAGCAGAAGGCAGCTGAGAGGATCTCACTGCAAAATGAGAAGGTGTATTGTCCTCCTGTGGACATTGGTCAGTTGGTTTTCCTACGTCACAGACCCCCAGGTAGACATAAGATTCAGGACACATGGACCTCAACAGTCTACAAGGTAGTTGACATCCAGGGTACCACACACACTGTTGAACCTTTTGAGGGAGGTCCCATTAAAAGAGTTCATAGGTCAGAGTTGCGACCTTGTGCGAAACCAGTTCCCAAACCAAGAACTAGAACTAGGTTACAGACCACTACACAGCCTGTAGCTGAGGATGAGCCTGAGTCACCTGAGGCTGATTTTGTTATTGTTGAGGAAGTCATCCCTCGCCAGCTTGTGCAAGTACCTAACCTGCCTCTTGCAGCAGAAAGTGTTAGTTTACATGTGACAGCACCCACAGATGAGAGTGACGGTGAAGGACCTGAGGAAGGTTATTCAGATATGAGAAATTGTGGCACAGAAACAGAATGTGTTAATGATGTGCATCCAGACGTTAGCAACAGTGACTTGCCCATTATTGAAAACAGGGACAGGCCCGCACTAACAGATGATGCTGGTGGAGCAGGACGTAGAACCTATGCACCTAAACCTGCCATTAGGAAAAGCAAGCGGGAAATGGCTGGATCTCATTCAAACCCATTTCATCTGCCAAAGTCAGCCTGTAATGCAGTCTCAGTCAGCACAGACATGGTCTCTAAGGTTTTGACAAGCCTGGGTGCTGCTCTCTTTGAAAAGGCCTTGCAGGGAGTATTTGAGTCAGTTCATGTTTCGTAGTCACCGAGGACGTTGACTATATTTGCAGGGGAGTATGTAGCCGGGTGGTAAATCTGATAAATATGTTAAATGATTTTCCACTTAAATTTAGTATAGTTTAACTGTTAATATATGTAATTGTTACACTGTCAAGCCATGTAAAATGTCATTTGATGTAGTTAAACTGTGAAGCAGATTGTGAGTGTATTTTTATAGTTTTGGTTGTCATTGCATGTTTTGACCAGTAAGTGGCAGTGTTGCGGACTTTTATTGTAATTCCGTGCAAGTTATCCAAGTGCATCTTGGGTATTCTTTCTTTTTTTCTTGTGTGGAGCACCTGAAGATTGCGGTGTGACGGTGCTCTGACTCCACAGTAAGTAAGGGTAAATATCTTGTGAAATATACCTGTAACATTATTCCAAACAATATTGTATGTCGGTAATTTGACAAGATGGTTTGATTTAGACGCTACTGGAGTTGATGTTCGGTGATTTTGGGCGCGAGCCGTCGACCACTGTTCGCCATTGCAGGCATGACAAGGTAATGTTGGCGTGAATAAAGCCACACCATGCCATTGTATTTGGGATGTAAAGGTTTTATATGCATTTTAATTCTGTTTAAAGGTAACTGACAGAGTGAGAAGTTGCGCGATCTTCAGGAAGTTCCACATGTCTTTGTTAAACCCTGTTTAACATACATAGTCCACTGCCGTATTTTGCACCGTATGTTGTATGTTGTATTTATTTTCCTTTTAAAATCTTTTCTGTTAAACTTGCCACATCTGTGAACATTTATGAGCTGTTTGCTCGAAAGACACAGGAATTTATGCACTCAGTAAAACGATCTGCATTCGAAGGTCCAAACAATAAAATTAAAGCTACAAGAACCCCGGAAGTAATTGTGTCCTGTGTGGTATCTAATTCCACGGGCTACATAATTAATAGGGGATGTATAGTTTTTAAGATAAACTTTTCATTGAGGCTATTTTCAATCCCTTACACTCACGCACCAGAACCCAACCCGTGTGGCGAAACCCAAGGCAGACAGACACAGGATGACAGTTCAAAATCCAAAAGGCGGTTTTATTGGGGGAGGGGAATAACAAGGACGGGAGATAACAAATACTGCCACTAAATAATACGTGGAATAGAGTGGGGGGAATGTATGGTGCGAACAACGTTCTGTTAGTGGGATGTGTGAATAAACTATGTGTGGTGTCCAGTGGTTTGTGTGTATAGCTATGTCTGAGTGTTCTTAGCCTATGTGTGGTGCGGTATGTAAATGACCAGGAGGTGTTGAAATAATGTGCGTGCACCTGGCAAGAAAGTCCAGTCCGTGATCCAAGAGGGGTTGTCCGAGGAAGTCCGGGTCCGAGATCCGGGAAGTTGAGTCCGAAAGGAGGGGTCCAGGTAGAGGGACATGTAAATGACCCATATACTTTCGTCATAATATTTTTTATTATTATTGATTTGTATGGTGCTCATTATTGATTTGTATTTGGTGCCTAAAGTACAGTCCTGATTGATATTAACAGCGAATTACACTTCCTTTTGTTATGTGACCTTTATTTGAAAAACTCTGGTCTCCCATGATGCTGTGCGCTGCTGCGAGAAAACGGCAGAACAAAACTGAAAGTTGGACACGATGGTCATGTTCGCTATGCACAGAACGAATTCACAACTTATAATTCATTGATCATCATCATTTATTCAGCACCTAGCTGGAAGGCGAACATGTATGAGTGCCGATTGACTGTTTGATTCGAATTTCGTTATGTTTTTATTTACAATGTGTTCTTTGTGAGTTGGAGATTGCTAATGATAAGCTAATGATAAGCTAATGCTAGCTAGTGCTATGCACCCCGTACTGGTGGCGAGCTATGGGGGAAACGTGGTTGCACATATAATTGAATGATTTTTTTATGTATATGCTTTCAGCTCTTACGGTGGTTCTATGGTGTGTCTACGGTGTGACTAGTAAAATGCTGCAATAAATGGTCTGAAACCGCACCATGGACCCATCAGTCGTCATGGAGTGCATCGTCTGAATAAAGTCCGGCTGGAATGCTACAGTAAGAGCTAGCCTCTTCATCAACCCCGCCACCACGCTGCCAGAGGAGGTCTATGAGGACGAGCCACGGAGCTAAGTTGCTACTAGTCTACAAGGGACAATTCATCGGGCGTCTTGGCGCCATTTCATCGGGCAACTCGGCGCCATTTTACGGGTCTTCTAGACAAAGGAACTCTACTCTCATCAGGCAGCTGGCTTGAAGGTTTGGTGTGACGGTCAGACTCTAAAGGTATGGAACATTTCATTGATTGATAAGGAACAATTCATCTTCACTGAGAACATTGATAAACATATGGTTTGAGAAGAAAAGGTTTAAGAAGAAAAACATCAACAACAATGGACATTTATTGAATTTGATGTTTCTCAATGTGAAGCTGATGGGACTTTATAGAACAAATAAGTTTACACAAAGTAACAAGTGAATCAAGCGACTTTGTTTATTGACTGTTATTGTTATTGTCACGTGTTTAACTTGACCTACTCACGGGTGTAGGTGCAGTGCGGGTGACGTATACAGGAAGTTAGACACTCATGTTATGAAGGTTGTATGTTGAATGAATGCTAGTAAAAGCTACACAGTTAAGAACCTACGAAGTCGGCTCATTCTTGAATTATTCTACGGACATTACATGGTGTCAGAATAGTCTGTGTATCTGAACACGAGCGGTCATGCCGAAGTTTAATCCGCCGAGTGAATTCAAGTTTGACTGCCCCGTTGAATGGCCGGAGTGGAAACAACGGTTTTCGCGCTTCAGGCTCGCGACAAAGCTGGATAAAGACGACGGGGACATTCAAGTGAGTTCGCTGATTTATGCAATGGGAAGCGAGGCTGAAAAGATATTCAGCTCGTTTGACTTCGCGGCGGAGGGTGATAAAGTGGACTATGATATCGTACTGAAAAAGTTCGACGACTACTTTATTCCCCGCCGTAACATCATACATGAGAGGGCGTGCTTCTATCAACATAGCCAGCAGCCAGGAGAAACAGCGGAGATGTACATCCGGGCATTGTATGAGCTGTCTGAACACTGTGAGTTTGGGGACAAGAGGGATGAACATATCAGAGATCGTCTGGTAGTGAGCATAAAAGACAAAGTGCTCTCCCGTCAGTTCCAGCTCACAGCGGACCTTACTCTGGTGAAAGTCATTGAACAAGTGCGCCAGGCGGAGGCAATAACAAAGCAGCTCAGCCTCCAAGCTAACCAACCAGAGGCCCAGCTGGCCAAAGTCAATGTTGTCCGACGGCGGGATGGACACCAAAAGAGAAAGGGCGGACAGCGTCATGGTGGCAGCAGACCTGCAACCAACAAAGTAGATGAATGCGGGAGGTGCGGCAAGACGCAGCACACCGATGAGCGGAAGTGTCCTGCAACGAACAGTAAGTGCAACAAGTGTCATAAAAAGGGACATTGGGAGCGTGTAGGTCACTCTAAAGCGGTGAGAGAAGTCACTGAAGAGGTTAAACAGCTGTACTTTCTGGGAGAAGTTGGCAAAGAGAGCAGTCAGGAAGATTGGACTGTTAGTTTAACAATAAGTGATGTACCAATAACCTTTAAAATTGACACGGGGGCTGACGCTACTGTTATCAACCAAGGGGCATTTAAAAAGCTGAAGCCAAACATAAAACTGGGACCTCCTGACACATGCTTCATAAGCCCAGGTGGAAACATCAGCTGCATAGGACAGTTTCAAGCCACAACCAACTACAAGGAGAAACAATACTCCTTTCCAGTGTATGTGATCAAGGGGAGAGGCAGCTGTCTGCTGAGTCGTCCAGAGTCAGTGGAGATGGGTCTAGTGAAGCGGATGGATGAGGTCAGTGGAGTTTTCGGCTCAAGTGGACTGCTGAAAACAGACCCAGTGAAAATAGCTCTGGTGGAGGATGCCCAGCCATACGCGGTGCATACAGCCAGACGGATACCGCTGCCACTTGTACCACTGGTTAAGAAAGAACTGCAGCGCATGGAAAATGAGGGCATTATTGAAAAAGTGACTCAGCCCACAGAATGGTGCGCCGCTATGGTGCCGGTGCTGAAACCGACCAAGAAAGAGGTTCGCTGCTGCGCTGACCTCAGGAGGCTGAATCGAGCGGTGAAACGTGAGAAATACGTGCTGCCCACTATGGAGGAAATAATGCCAAGGCTCGCAGGGTCAAAGTTCTTCACAACGTTGGATGTAGCAAGTGGGTTTTACCAGATCCCCTTGCATGAAGACAGCAGGGGGCTCACCACTTTCATCACCCCATTTGGAAGGTATGCTTTCAGCCGCCTTCCATTTGGTATAACGAGTGCTCCAGAGATTTTCCAGAGAAAGATGGCGGAAACTCTGATCGGGCTAGAGGGCACAGAGGTGTACATGGATGACATCCTTATACATGGCGAGACTGAGGAAATCCATCACCGGCGCCTAGCAGAGGCGCTGGGGGTCATTGAAACAGCAGGTCTCAAACTGAACCAAGCGAAATGCAAGTTCAAACAGAAACAAGTCCGCTTCCTTGGTCACATCATCGACGAGGCAGGCGTCAGACCTGACCCGGACAAAGTGGCCGGAATAGAGAACTTTCCTCAGCCCCAGAACGTGACGGAACTCAAGAAGTTCCTCGGGATGGTGAACTATTTGGCAAAATACGTCCCAGAGCTGTCCACTGTAGGTCAGCCGCTTTATGGACTGCTTAAAGCAACGACAGAGTGGCTGTGGGGACCTGCACAGAACACAGCATTCCAAGACCTTAAAGCAGCACTCGCCACCTCCCCGGTACTCACCTTTTATGACGTCACTAAGGCTACGGTGGTGTCAGCAGATGCCAGCAGCTACGGGCTGGGGGGCGTTCTGCTCCAGCAGCACGGGAAACACTGGAAGCCCGTGGCCTACTGCTCCCGACGGCTGAGTGACGCAGAGACAAGGTACGCACAGATCGAGAAAGAGTGCTTAGCCAGCGTCTGGGCATGTGAAAGGTTCGAGAAGTACTTGTTTGGGCTTGACAATTTCAGACTTGTCACCGATCATAAACCACTAGTGCCTCTCATGAACAGCAAGGACTTGGATAATGTGCCCATTAGGTGCCAGAGACTGTTAATGAGGCTGATGCGTTTCAATGCAGTGGCTGAATACGCACCAGGCAAAACTTTAGCTGTGGCTGATGCACTCTCCAGAGGCCCAGAGCAGCACTACGGAGATGGTGCTTCTCATGATGATGTTGCAGCACACATTGATGCCATCGTGTGCCAGGTGCCTGCCACACCTCAAAGGATGCAGGAGATAAAACAGAGCACGGATGGGGATCTGCAGCTCCAGACAGTGTTGGGCTTCATCAGACACGGCTGGCCTGAGTATGTCGATAAAGTGCCGGAGACAGTCAGAGACTTTTATCAGGTGAGAGGGGAGTTATCTGCGGTAGATGGTTTAGTCATCAGAGGCAGTCGTATCGTCATTCCCACAGAGATGAGGGAGGTGATCTTAGAGAGAATACACGACGGGCACCAGGGGATAGTTAAGTGCAGAGAGAGAGCTAGCCAGTCAGTGTGGTGGCCCAAAATGACAGAGCACATTACAACAAAGATACAGCAATGTCAATTCTGCAGAGAACACAAGAACACACAGAGAAAAGAGCCTTTAATGTCAAGTGAGCTCCCATCCAGACCATGGCAGAAAGTTGGCATAGGCCTGTGTGAGTACAAAAAGCAAAACTACTTGATAGTGTCTGACTATTATTCCAGGTTTTTGGAGATCCTAAATCTACCAACAACTATTAGCAGTCAGGTTGTAGCTAGGCTGAAGGCTACATTTGCACGTTTTGGTATCCCTGAAATTGTAGTTAGCGATAATGGGTCACAGCTAGTTTCAGAAGAGATGAGGAGGTTCAGTGAGGATTATGATTTCATCCATGTGACTTCAAGCCCACACTACCCCCAGAGTAATGGACAGGCAGAGAGGGCTGTTCAGATAGCCAAAAGCATATTAAGGCAGGAAGACCCTCTCCTCGCCCTGTTGACATACAGAGCTACACCCTCTTCTTCCACTGGAGCCAGTCCAGCGGAATTGCTCATGGGTAGGAGAATCAGAACCACCTTACCCACATTGCAGCATAACCTGAAACCGGCCTGGCCTAAAGAGGAACTGATCAAAACCGCTGACGCCGCAGCCAAATCGAGGCAGGCTTTCTACAACAACCGCAGGAACGGCGTGCGGACACTGCGCCCACTGAACTCGGGTGACGCAGTACTCACCAAATTTGATGGACAGAAAACATGGACAATGCCAGCAGTTGTTCACAGTCAGAGCTCCACTCCCAGTTCCTACATAGTGGAGACAGCTCAAGGTGAACATTACAGAAGGAACAGGCGCCACCTGTTGGCCACACCCAAAACACTCACCTTTGTCAGCAGGGATCCTGACCATGTCACTCCAGGGGAGAATGGAAACACGGATGAGTCCCGAGCAGCAGAAATGCCAACTTCCACACCACATGTTACTCGCTCTGGCAGGGTGAGCAAGCCAGCAATCCGGCTGGATTTGTGAGGCGTATGGACTTGTGTACTGTGGGAGATTTTTTATTTTTTTGTGAAAAGGGGGGTGATATACAGGTTAAAATTGTTGGCAGTAAATGTTCAGAGAAATGTTTAGAAAATCATCTTAGAGGGGGAGATGTAATGAATGAAAGATGGTTATCATTTTGAAGGTCCTGTCACGTGTTTAACTTGACCTACTCACGGGTGTACGTGCAGTGCGGGTGACGTATACAGGAAGTTAGACACTCATGTTATGAAGGTTGTATGTTGAACGAACGCTAGTAAAAGCTACACAGTTAAGAACCTACGAATTCGGCTCATTCTTGAATTATTCTTATGTCAGTAAGACAAGGCGTCTACGGACATTACAATTATTACTATCCATTTACTGATCATCCTTCCTGTTGACTGTAAAAAAAAGGGAAAATGTTTAATGCATGATTTATACAGTCTGAATGGTAACTGAATGTTGTATTCAGTGGAGAGATTGATATTATAACCTTGCAGTCAGTAATATAACAGTCAGCCTACAGTAATAGGCTCTAGTCCTCTAAGCATTCTGTAGCTATACCAGGTTCTCTGCTCCTCTCTTCGGGTAGTCTATGGGCTATAGTAAAGGCAAACAATTCATAACATCACAATTATCATGGCAGAATTGAATATGACCGAAACAGAGAATCCTGCCCCACAATCAGAGCTAGAGAATCAGATAAATAGACTACAGCTTAAAATTAGTAAGCTACAAGAGGCTCTCAACGAAATGCTACTACCGAGATAGAACACTTAGAGAAGGAAATTCAAACTAAGGAAGAAACACTAAGTAGCCTCCAAAGTCAACTTGAAGAACAAAATGGGGATAGCCTCTGCCGCTCGACTCGAGTGAAGATCTCGACTCCTAAAATGCTTGAACTGCAACAAGAGGAGGTGAGGAAGAAGGAGAGAAAGCTCCTCTCAGCGTACGAAAAATGGAAGAGTCGAGCTCGTGAGTCAAGAGAGCGGCTAAAGAAAGACCTCAAGGAAACTGAGCTGGCATCTCTGCTTGATACTTTGGAGAAGGATAAAGAGGCTGTGTTGAACACCTATAATGACATACGAGGTCACTTCACACCCTCAGCCGAAATGAGAAGCCGTGTTGATGCATGTGAGGCAGCTACAACAGACTAAGAAAATCGCCTACGAGAGGATTGTAGACATCGATTTAGATTTTGATGCAGAACAAGCACAACGACGTCTCGAGGAGCTACTCAAGGGCGGCTATGCGCGCTCAATCTATGGATCCACTGTCTCAAGAGTGTAAAAGTCAGTCCACAGCCATGAAGGCAGCACTTTAACAGTCAAACGTGTGGACGCGGCAGCAGAGCTTGCAGCAAAGGAAGCGGAGTTCGAAGGGTTGCTTGAAGAAGATAAGCAAAGGGAGAAGAAACAACGTTTGGAGGAGCAACAAAGGACACTAGAGGAGCAACGAAGGACGCTAGAGGAGCAACAAAGGTGGCAGCTTGAAGTTGAAAAACGCGCTCTTGAACGTCTACAGGCAGAAAAGGACTTAAGGGCTGCACGGGCCAGACTTCAAGTCTATAACCAGGGAACATCACAGGGCGGCAGTGTCCACTCTAATGATCCTGAAAGAAATCTTCACGGCTCCCCAGCTACCAGCAACCAAACCCTCAATATAACGGCATCGTCACCTGACGTAAACGTGTCGTCCCTCGCCCGAGCCCTCCAAGATAGTATAGCCCTGAATAGAATTCCAGTGCCAGAGCCATCGGTATTTAATGGCGACCCCATTCAGTTCATTGAGTGGAGAACTTCCTTCATGTCACTCATTGACTCAAAGGCCATCTCCTCAGCAGACAAGCTTTACTACTTGAGGAAATATGTAGGCGGCCCAGCTCATAAGACACTGGAAGGGACCTTCTACAGAAACGACGGCGAGTCTTACAAGGACGCATGGAGCAAACTGAATCACCGATACGGACAGGCCTTCGTCGTACAGAGAGCCTTCAGAGACAGGCTCACAAAGTGGCCAAAAATCCAACCAAGGGATGCAGAGGGACTTAGAGACTTTCCCGACTTCTTGAACGCCTGCCAAGACGCAATGTCTCATGTGAAGAGCCTCGAAATATTGAACGACTGTGAAGAGAACATGAAGCTGGTCCACAAACTGCCAGACTGGGCAGCATCTCGATGGAACAGGAAGGCTACGGAAGCCTTGGACAGGAATCAAGAATTCCCCAGCTTCAAGGACTTCACCACCTTCATGGCAAAGGAGGCAGCGATCGCATGCAATCCGATCACCTCAATTTATGCCTTACGCAACTCCGAATAACAGGGACCCTAAGAGGAACAAGGCGAGTGTTCTGAGTACGCAAACTGAAACGGACAGTGACAAGCAAAAGCCAGCCAGCGGAAAGAAAAAAAAACCCTGTGCGTTCTGCCAAGACAGTCAACACGGGCTACATGCATGTCCCAAGTTCATCGCCAAGACTCTGGAGGAGAGAAGAGAA
Organism: Lampris incognitus; assembly: GCF_029633865.1. Taxonomy (NCBI): domain Eukaryota; kingdom Metazoa; phylum Chordata; class Actinopteri; order Lampriformes; family Lampridae; genus Lampris; species Lampris incognitus. The sequence goes on from NC_079212.1 coordinate 75,917,278, forward strand.
TTCGAGAAAGAGAACAAGCTCTGCTATGGCTGCACCAAACCCGGCCATAGCGCGAAGGACTGTCAACATAGACATACCTGCAACACCTGCAAAGGCAAACACCCCACCTGTCTTCACAATGACAACCACGTGAAAAGGGGACCGTCTGCAGCTCGGGAAAACACTCCCCCAAGCAACACTAATGAATCAGAAGCTGCCGCGACTGCAATGTCACATGCCGTCACGACTGGACAGTCTACCAACACATCGATGATTGTGCCCGTATGGGTGTCGTCCAAGAACAACTCAGGAACAGAAAAACTTGTCTACGCCCTGCTGGATACACAGAGTGACACCACATTCGTCGACCAGGAAGTGAGCAGCGCTCTAAAGGCAGAGTCCTGTCCAGTGAAACTGAAGTTAACGACAATGATAGGGCGTGACACTATCGTGAAAAGCCAACGAGTCTCAGGGCTTCGTGTGCGCGGTTACAGATCTTCCCTCCACATCGACCTTCCTCCTGCCTACGCTAAGGACGGTATACCGGTGAACCGCGCCCACATTCTTACAAGTGAAACAGCCAGACAATGGAATCATCTCTCCGCAGTCATAGACGAGATTCCACCGCTGCAAGATTGTGATATTGGTCTTTTAATAGGATACAACTGTGCGAGGGCAATGGCACCAAGAGACGTAATAGCAGGAGGAAATGAAGAGCCTTACGCAATCCGAACCGACCTTGGATGGAGCATCGTGGGTTGCTCTTCACTGTGCCTTGACACTCCAAGCGTGGCGAGACAGTGTTTCCGGGTAGCTGTGAAGGAGCTCCCGCCAGTCACCCCTGCAGATGCTATTCGCATTCTGGAGTCCGACTTCAAAGATGCCAAGGAGGATGAAAAGACGGTGTCCCAGGAAGATATCTTGTTCATGGAAAAACTCAAAAACGGCATCCAGAAGAACAGTCAAGGTCACTACGAAATGCCCTTACCTTTTAAGGAGAGACCCAACCTACCTGACCACAAACAGCTTGCCATCGTTCGTCTCAGCCATCTGAAGAGGAAGCTGTCAAAGGATGAAAGATACAAAGAACAGTACATCAAGTTCATGGAGGATGTCATAGAAAAGGGTGACGCAGAGGAAGTACATGATGAAAGGAAGGAAGGAGAAAAATGGTACATACCTCATCATGGTGTCTACCACGCCAAGAAGCCAGACAAACTGCGCGTGGTATTCGACTGCTCTGCCAAATACAAGGGAACCAGTCTAAACGATCATCTGCTCACCGGACCCGACTTAATGAACAATCTCAATGGTGTTCTCCTTCGCTTCCGACTGCATTCTACTGCGTTGATGTGCGACACAGAAAAGATGTTTCACCAATTCCACGTGAGCGAGACGGATCAGGATTACCTGCGCTTCCTGTGGTGGAAAAAAGGAGATCTCCGCACGCAACCTCAAGAGTACCGAATGAGGGTGCATATCTTCGGTGCTGCCTCATCGCCTGGTTGCGCAAACTACGGCTTGAAGTACCTGGCTACTGAGAACAGAGACCTATACCCCCTAGGTTCACAGTTCATTCTGAGAGACTTTTATGTCGATGACGGTGTCGCAAGTATGGACAGTACAGAGAAGGCTATTCAGCTCGCTCGAGAAGTCAGAGAACTTTGTGCCCTGGGTGGCCTTAGACTCCACAAATTTGTGTCCAACGACAGAACTGTAATAGAAAGCATACCGTCATCTGAACGTGCATCAGAAATGAAAGATCTTAACCTTACCTTGGATGACCTACCTTCAGAAAGAGCGTTGGGGATCCAATGGCACATCGAGTCAGACTGCTTGAAGTTCAACGTCAATCTCAAGGATCAACCTGCAACACGCCGAGGTATACTGTCTACGGTTGCCTCCTTGTATGACCCCCTAGGATTTGTCGCCCCATTATTGCTCATCGGAAAGGGAGTACTGCAGGAAATGTGCAGACATGGAACGGGTTGGGATGATCCTCTGACTGATGAACTTCGTCCACGGTGGGAGAGATGGAAAAATGACCTTACCAACATGGAGAAGATAGACATTCCCCGGAGCTATGCACTTGCAAACTTTAGGTGGGTCACCAGACAGGAGTTACACCACTTCTCCGATGCAAGCACGACTGGCTACGGACAGTGTTCATATCTGAGACTCAGAAATGAAGAAGGAGACGTTCACTGCGCTCTAGTCATGGCAAAATCACGAGTTGCTCCCACGAAGGTCACCACAATCCCAAGACTAGAGCTAACAGCTGCAGTCGTCTCAGTGAGAACCAGCAATGTGCTGAAAGAAGAATTTGGATACGCTGATGCCGAGGAGTACTTCTGGACCGATTCTAAAGTCGTTCTAGGATACATTAACAACGAGGCTCGACGATTCCACACGTTTGTGGCCAACCGCATCTAGAAGATACACCTCAGCACAACTCCCCAGCTCTCCCTCCCCCCGGCAAGTTCGTCAGGGAGGACCTGTACGCGAGAAAGAGGTGGCGGCATGTACAATATTTAGCGGAGCAGTTCTGGAGCCGTTGGCGTAAGGAGTATCTATCCAACATCGCCATCAGGCAGCGCTGGCACACCCCAAAAAGAAACATACAGGAAGGAGATATAGTGATGATGAACGAAGATGATCTGCCTAGAAATGAATGGAGGTTGGGTAGAGTTTAAGAGACTGTAGTAGATAGAGATGGACTGGTTAGGAGGGTGAAGATCTGTCTAGGGGATAGAAACCTAGGCAAAAAAGGTGAACAGCTCACCAAGCAGACAGTGCTTGAACGGCCAGTTCAAAAACTGGTCTTGTTACTAGATAGTGACTAGTTAGTTACTAACACATGCCTTGCATCTCTTGAGATGCGTTTTTTATTTTGTTTTAAAATACTTGACACTCCTTTCCCACGATACTTATGGTTTATGGTCATTTTGAGTTGAGAAATCATTTGTTTTTGTTTATGCTTGATTTTCTATATTCGAAACATTAATGATTTGGTGGGAGTGTAAATGACCCATATACTTTTGTCATAATATTTTTTATTATTATTGATTTGTATGGTGCTCATTATTGATTTGTATTTGGTGCCTAACGTACAGTCCTGATTGATATTAACAGCGAATTACACTTCCTTTTGTTATGTGACCTTTATTTGAAAAACTCTGGTCTCCCATGATGCTGTGTGCTGCTGCGAGAAAACGGCAGAACAAAACTGAAAGTTGGACATGATGGTCATGTTCGCTATGCACAGAACGAATTCACAACTTATAATTCATTGATCATCATCATTTATTTAGCACCTAGCCGGAAGGCGAACAGGTATGAGTGCCGATTGACTGTTTGATTCGAATTTCGTTATGTTTTTATTTACAATGTGTTCTTTGTGATTTGGAGATCGCTAATGATAAGCTAATGCTAGTTAGTGCCATGCACCCCGTACTGGTGGCTAGCTATGGGGGAAACGTGGTTGCACATATAATTGAATGATTGTTTTATGTATATGCTTTCAGCTCTTACGGTGGTTCTATGGTGTGTCTACGGTGTGACTAGTAAAATGCTGCAATAAATGGTCTGATACCGCACCATGGACCCATCAGTCGTCATTGGAGTGCATCGTCTGAATAAAGTCCGGCTGGAATGCTACAGGACAAGGGGGGAGATCGCAGGAGAGGTCCGGGGAAAAACGTGAAGGTCGCTGGGGACGAGGGAGACGCAGGGAGCCGTGGAAGTCGTGGAAGATAAGACACTGGGGAATAAACGGGATTGCAAGAGGGCAAGGAACGCTGGAGGGCTTGTCAGAACTTTACCGCAGGGTTCCGTACGTCGAAGCACGGAGTGGTGTTCTGGGAGACTTCTTGTAGAGGGCTGCCTGATTGCCGCAGGTGTGCCTGATGGATGATGGCAAACACCTGGTGCAGTGCAGCGCTCGTCTCCTCAGAGCGCGAGCCGAGCGTTCGGATGTTTCCGGCACGTCCGAGCTGGGGGAGTGGCTTGAACGCGCCGGGGAGGCAGCTCGGGGCGGTGTAACCACAACAATAGTACCATTAATACACTAAATGTATTAATGGTACTATCAAGATTTTGAGGAAAGCGGGCTTTTAGCCGCCTTTCCTCAAAATAATTAAAAATCAGTCAATAATGGACATGTCTCTTTGAGACCACAAATTCAGATAAGATTTACATTTATCTAGATTATTCCAAATGTTGAGATTATCCAGTGTGTTATCCTTTGTAACGTGTATACCTAAGTATTTAACAGCTGATTTAACAAGGATATTATGAATTGTTGTCAGAGGAAAGTTATGAATTGGAAGTAATTTAGATTTTTTTAAAGGTTTAATCTTAAACTAGATGCCTTAGAGAAGACACCGATTGCATTGAGAATTTTTGGAATTTGATTACCATTTTTCATGAATATGGCTTTATCATCTGCCAGTTGGCTGATCCTCAGCTGGTTTGCCTAAGACTGTCAATTTTTCAAGGTCTGAATTTTTCACAAGAATGGAGAGCATTTCTGCTGCAGCAATAAAACATAGAGGAGAGATGGGACAGCCTTACTTAATTCCTTTGTCAATTAAGAACCTTTGAGACGGACATTGTGGTAATAAGACTGTGTTATTAGTATCCTTATAAATGAGTTTAACTAAATTTATAAAGTTTTCTCCTAATCCGAACAATTCTAAAGTACGAAACATAAACTTGTGTTCAACCGTGTCAAAGACTTTCAAAAAAATATCCAAAAAACAAGATAAAACCTTCATATTCAATCAAATATTTTTTTATTATTTTATTGCTTTATTGATCCCCGTGGGGAAATTCTCCCTCTGCATTTAACCCATCCTAGCTGTGTAGCTAGGAGCAGCGGGAAGCTGCCGTGCAGCGCCCGGGGACCAACTCCAGTTGGTCTTGCCATGCCTCGGCCAGGGGTACAGACCCTAACATGAATGTCTTTTCGATGGTGGGGGAAACCGGAGCACCCGGAGAAAACCCACGCAGACACAGAGAGAACATGCAAACTCCACACAGAAAGGACCTGGGATGACCCCCCCAAGGTTGGACAACCCCGGGGTTCGAACCTATGACCTTCTTGCTGTGAGGCGACGGTGCTAACCACTGCGCCACCGTGCCACACAAATAGTTGTTATTCAATAAGTCGAATGCAAGTCATATACTGAATTGAGCGCCCTTTTATAAAGCCTGATTGTGTGTCCGAGATCATTTGTGTGATACCGGTTTCCCATCTGTTCGCCTAAATATGAGTTAGAATTTTATAGTCCTTATTAAGCAAAGTTATGGGTCTTAAATTGTCGATTAATTTGGGATCTTTGTCAGGTTTGGGGATGAAGGTGATGACCCCTTGCTTCATAGTAGTTGGAAGAATTTGGGTTTCGGAGATTTCTATTTACATAGGGGGGGGGGGAGTTCTTTGAGATAGTCCCAAAAATGCTTGTAGAAATTACTTGTTAAGCCATCCGAACCCGGGGATTTGTGGATAAACATTTCATGGCTTTTTCCACTTCACTCAAATTGATCTCTGCATCACATACATTTTGAAGCTGTCGTGCACTCTAGGGACCAATTCCTTAACGTGCTCAAAGAAAGCATCAGCATCTGTACACGAATAGAGAGCTTATCGGGGCCAGTACATTCTTGATTATCGATTAGCAGTGCTGTTACAGCATTCCGCTCTTGTCTCTTTCTTTTAATCTACAGAAATATGCTGAACTTCTTTCACTCTCCTCTATTCATTTCACCCTTGATATTGTATATACTATACTGCTTTGGCTTTAGTAATGTAAAAGTTGTCTAGCGAGGACTGCAGGGGAACAAGTTTTTGTCATTATCACTTAGTGGGGATTTATTACAGATATTATTGATTTCTTTAATGACTTCCATTTTTTCTTTCTTTTTTAGCTTAATAACTTAATTAAATTATTAAACAATAATTTAATTAATTATTAACGAATTATTTAATAATTTGCTCTTTGCTATGGAGATCTGATGTAACTTTTATTTTGAATACTGCAATTTATCACTGTAAGTTGTAAAATTTGGATCTTCAATTATATCGTTTACAGTTTTTCTAATTTCTTGCCAAAAGGGCTCACTCTGTTACGGCTTGCCCACTCCGCGCCGTGGCCCGCCCACCCCGTGCCGGCAGCCAATCAGCTCGTCAGGGCTGGGCTTAGCCGTCAGGGCTGGGCTAGCCAGTTTTCGGCTAACCCCATCTCTGTCTGGTGTCGTGCGCTTGCGGTCTTCCACAAACCCTAACAGTACGAACTGACCATGACGACCCCAGCTGGCACAGAGAGCGTACGCTTCGAGCGGCTCTCATCGGACAGATCCAACTGACTAACTCCCACACCCAGCAGCTAGAGGCGGCCTCCGCCGCGGTGAGAGATCTTCAGACTCGGGTCCAGTCCCTCCAGGCCTGTGTGGGTAACCTAACGAGGCAGCAGGCGGCGTTGGCGAGCCAACAAGCAGAGATCCTGCGGCAGTTGCAAACCATCACGGCGGCTCTCACCATCCAACCGCCGGGCCAGCCTGCCCCTGGAGTCGTGGGTAACCCGCCCCCTGGGCCCGCGGCCCCGGTTAACCCTGTGGGGCTCAACCCAGTTCCCCGGGAGCCCTGCCTCTCCAGCCCACGACCGTTTGATGGCGACTTTGAGACCTGTGCCACGTTCATCATGCAGTGTGAGCTGGTCTTCCTGTACCAACCCAGCATGTTCACGTCTGATGCTGCCCGGGTCGCTTACGTGACCAACCTGCTCACAGGCCGAGCAGCTCAGTGGGCCACTGCTTCCTGGTCCATGAAGGCCAGTTTATGCCTCACCTACGAGGCCTTTGAGGCGGAACTACGGGAGGTTTTCCACCATCCAGTCGGTGGCCAGGACCCTGGTGTTCGGCTGAGCAGTATCCAGCAGGGCAGTGGCAGTGTCACAGACTACTCGGTGGAGTTCAGGCTGGCCGCAGCTGAGAGCGGCTGGAACGACCAGTCACTTCGGGTCACCTTCCGGAGAGGTCTCAGCGAGGCTGTCAAGGACCAGCTAGCCACCCGGGAGGAGTCCACCTCCCTCGAGGACTTGATCAAGCTCGCCATCTGCATCGATGGACGCCTCCGGGAGAGGAGGCGTGAGTGAGCCCTGCGTGGATCCCCGTCCATTCCCCAGTCGTCCAGCACTCCTAACAGGACCCCTGCTCCTGCTCGCCCCACTTTCCCTGTGGCCGTTTCTCCCCCCGCGCCCCAGACCACGACGGGGAAGGAACCTATGCAGCTGGGGCGCACGCGCCTTAGTCCGGCCGGTTTAAGGCGGGTCAATGCCTCTACTGTGGCCAGAAGGGACATCTGATCAGCGGCTGCCCCACTCGGCTAAAAGACTAGGCTCACTGGGGCCCCGGGAGATCCTAGTGAGCCGCCTTTCCTGTTCCCGCCGTCCTGCCCCACAGAACCATCTAGTTAGCGTTACCCTGGCCTGGGCTGACCAGTGGCTCACGGTGGGTGCACTCCTCGACTCGGGGGCTGATGAGTGTTTCCTGGACTCAGAGTTTGCTGCCCAGGCTAACATCACGCTAGAGACGCTGGAGAAGCCAATGGAGGCCTTCGCGTTGGACGAGCGCTGCCTGGTCAGCGTCACCCAACGCACCCACCCTGTCTCTCTCACCATAGCAGGTAACCACGTGGAGAGACTTCGGTTCTACATCATCCAGTCCCCGTTAGTCCCTGTGATCCTAGGGCACCCCTAGTTCTTGCAACATGAGCCACACATCGCTCCGGTACCATCATGGAGTGGAGCTCCTCCTGTCATGCCCAATGTCTCCAGGCTGCTCCCGTCCCATCCCCCCAACGTGTCCCTAGTGCCCCGCCTCCCCACATCTCCTCTGTTCCCCCTGAGTACCATGAGTTAGGTGAGGTTTTCAGCAAGACCCAGGCCCAATCTCTTCCTCCTCATCGGCCTTATGACTGTGCTATCCACCTCCCCTCTGGGGCACTCCTTCCCAGCAGTCGTCTGTACAGTCTGACCATCCCCGAGAAGGCTGCGATGGATGAGTACATCTCTGAGTCCTTGGCAGCGGGGCTCATTCGGCCCTCGTCCTCCCAGGTGGCAGCTGGATTCTTTTTCGTGAAGAAAGACGGGGGCCTCCGACCCTGCATTGACTATCGCCAACTCAATGAGATAACCGTCAAAAACAAGTACCCCCTTCCTCTCATGAGTTCCACCCTTGAGCCCCTCACCCAGGCTTCAGTCTTCACTAAGCTGGACCTCCGGTGTGCCTATTGTAGTGATATTACGCCATGTATATACACTGGAACTACACTAGGTGTTATGTACTACCCGGACTGTTATTATGGTTACACCACTACCATGTATGGTTATTACGTCTGCCTACTGAGCCACGATTAAACCTGAGTTCTATAACCCGGTGTGGTCATTGATCCTCGACCAATACTACCTCAAGTATTACTTCATGGTGGCAGCGGTAAAGTACTCTCTATGAAGAATGAAGATAGACTGATAAAATTGTCCGTGGATAATTTCTGTCATCATTCAAGCAAGAGTGCGCCGGAGCTGAGCTAGCCGCAAAGCTAACTAGCTAGCTAGTAACAGGAGACGTCATGGCATCGCATCTACCGACGATGAATTGGTCAGACCCGGACCTGGGTGAGGCAATTTCACTGTATAAACAGAAAATGACTCTGTATTTAGAAGATGAAGAAATAAATGGCGCAGCTAAACAAGCTAGGAAAATATGTCGTGGAATCGGAGATGAAGGATTAAAAAGACTGAACGCCAGTGGTCTCACCGATGATGAAAAGAAAAAGCCTGCCAAACTATGGGACTTCTTTGAAAAACAGCTAAAGTTGAACGTAAATTTCAGAATCCATAGACTGCAACTGATGCAACACAGACAGAAACCAGATGAGAATATTCATGATTTTGTGACCAGAGCCAGAACACTAGCACAGAAATGTCCGTTTTCAGACGAAGAGCTTAACGAGCATATGATTGAGCTTATTATTGCGAGCACTCCCCATGATGCCCTGAGGAATGATCTATACAGCAAAACAAAAGGATATTCCTTAGCAGAGGTTCTCGCCGAGGGACGAAAATATGAAGCCCTGACAGCAGGCAATGAACAGTTAGACAAACTTAGCCTGTCACACAATGAGAGAATCCACGCTGTGGACAGGGACCGCATATGTCGTAACTGTGGGAGAAGCCACAAACCACGTCGATGTCCTGCATATGATGATGAATGCAATGCGTGTGGTGCAAAAGGTTACTGGGAGCGGGGCTGCAGGAAGGCCAAACGAGAGCGCCAGGAACACTCCAGCCAGAGCAGGAGCGGGGGAAGTAAGTCCCACACACCACAAGACAAACAGCACAAGCGCAAAACCTGTATCGACAAAAAGCAACAGAGCAGGACTCGCATACATGCTGTAGAGAGTAGCAGTGAAACAGACAGTGAGAACGAAAGTACTTACCAGAAACAGTTCCACTCCATAACTATCAGTGAAAAGTGCATGCATAGCATAGACAGCAAGCCGGCCAGAGAGGAGGCGTACACAGTCCTGAAGGTGACACCACCTGACCTACCTGGTCGTGGATACACACTACGTCTGAAGATAGACACAGGTGCGTCAGGCAACACACTCCCATTGCGTACCTTCAAGCAGATGTACGGTGAAAATGCATGCACCCAGAAACGACTGAAAAAAACCAACAGGAGGCTATCTGCATACAGTGGTCACGCCATCCCCTGCCTAGGCACCATTGACATTCCATGCCAGTACAAATAATCCAAATGGATCAATGCAAAGTTCTATGTTGTAGACGTACCAGGGCCAGCCATAGTTGGGCTGCCAACATGTGAACTGTTAAACCTAGTGACTGTCAATGTAGATGCAGTGACCGAGAAAGGACATGCAAACCAGAAAAAAGTCAACACAAGACAGACAAAACCCAAAATGACCATATCTAACAGTGCAGACCTAAAGAGAGCATACCCAGACCAGTTTGACAAAATTGGCAACTTCAGTGGAAAGGCCACGCTCTTCCTGAAAAAGGATGCTGAACCATTCATAGACCCACCACGTAAGTGCAGCATTCACATCAAAGACAAACTGAAAGATGAACTGAATAACCTAGTCGAACAAGATGTGTTAAGAAAAGTAGAACAGCAAAGACGGTTCCCTTCGCATATGCTTAGACCCCCAAAAGCTTAATGCCAGCCTTAGGAGATGCCCACACAAGATTCCTACTGTGGAGGAACTGAACCCGAAGTTTGCAAATGCAAAAATATTCAGCAAACTTGACGCAAAAGCTGGATATTGGTCAATACACCTAGAGGAAGAGTCACAACTGCTAACCACATTCCGAACTCCATTTGGTAGATACTGCTGGAAACGTTTGCCATTTGGTCTCAGTGTCTCTCAAGATCTCTTCCAGGCAAAGATGGACCAAATCCTGGAGGGGCTCGACGGTGTCGTCAGCATAGCCGATGATATCGCAGTCTACAGAGCAAGCGAAGAGGTGCATGACAGGAACCTGACCAACCTGATGGAGAGAGCAGCCAGTATTGTGTTCAACAGTGACAAGTGCACAATCAAACAGACAAGCATCTCATTCTTTGGCAACCTGTACACAGACAAAGGTATCAAACCTGACCCAGCCAAAATCAGGGACATCCAGAAAATGCAGACACCCCAGAACAAAGATGAACTGAGCAGATTCTTGGAGATGCTGACCTACCTGTCACCCTACATCCCAAAGTTCGCAGACAAAGCACACACACTGAGGGTGCTGCTGAAAAGTGACGTGCCTTGGACATGGGACACTGACCACCAAAAGAGCTTTGAGGACCTGAAATCAGTTATCAACGAACATGACTGCCTGAAGTACTATGATCCAAGCACACCTCTGACACTTGAGGTCGATGCATCACAGAAAGGACTGGGCGTGGCATTAGTGCAGAACAAAAGACCCATAGCTTTTGGCTCAAAGACACTGGACGACTGCCAATCCAGGTACAGCAACACAGAGCGAGAAATGCTGGCCATAGTCTATGGAATGCAGCGATACCATACCTACCTGTATCGGAAGTCATTCATTGTAGTTACAGACCACAAACCCCTCGTTACCATATGCACAAAGCCACTGCATGCCGCCCCGTCACGGCTTCAGCGAATGCTGATAAAAACACAAGGATACAACTACGAGGTCACGTATCGACCAGGAAACCAGATGGTCCTGGCAGACACACTCAGCCGACTACCCAACCCTGAGAACAACAGCAACATTGAGCTGGACGAGCGCATTGACGGAATAGAGGCAGAAGTCGAGGATCCAGAGATGCTCACTGTTGCAATGATAAACTTCTCTCCCGAGAAACAGGACGCACTCCGCACGGAAACCACCAGCGACCCCAGACTCAATGCACTGAAAGAGCTGATCCACCAGGGATGGCCAGACAACATCAAAGCTCTACCAAGACAACTCCGTGAGTACTGGTCATTCAGAGATGAGCTCGCAGTTGAAGCAGGAGTCATATTCAAAGGCAGACAGGTGCTCATCCCAGACTCCATGACTGACTCTATACTCGAACAGCTGCATGTAGGACACCAGGGCATCGAAAAGACACGGCGACTGGCGAGAGAAAGTGTCTACTGGATCAGAATGAACGATGGCATCGAAAGAGTCTGCAGGTCATGTAGCGTATGCGTGGAACATCAGGATGCAAATCCAAAGCAACCTCTCAACCCACACAACACACCGTCAAAACCATGGCAATCCCTAGCTTCTGATCTATTCGAGATCGATGGACATCAGTATTTACTGATTGTGGACAGATATTCTAAGTTCCCTCTAGTGGATGAAATGCCCATGCCTGTGTCCAGCCGGGCAGTTGCACAAAAATGGAAATGTACATGTCTCTTTTTGGAAGGCCTGACGAGATACTTACAGATAATGGACCACAGTACACAGGGCACGCGTTCCAGAAATTCACGGCTGACTGGGGAATCAGGCACGTGACAAGCTCACCCCACTATCCAAAAAGCAATGGATTCATTGAGAGGCATGTGCGACACATCAAATCCATTGTGAAGAAAACCATGAGACAGGAGGTAACATACAAGTGGCCTTACTACAGGTCAGAGCAACACCCATCGACAGTAAACTACCATCACCAGCAGAACTGATCTTCGGAAGGCCAGTCACCACCCTGCTGCCGAGTTGAGGGGACCCAGGCAAGGAGGAAAACCGACTCCACCTGGAGCAGAGAACAGCAAACATGAAGGAACATAATGACCCCAGCAGCGGCAGAGAACTACCTCCACTCGTTCCCGGACAGCACGTATCTGTCCTAAACAAGGAAAAAGGGACTTGGTATCCAGCCACCGTCGTACAAAAGTGCGATGAGCCAAGGAGCTACATTGTGCAAACATCAAATGGGAACAAACTCAGACGTGGCAGGAGCCACCTGCGGGAAATTCACCACCCCCATGCAATGAGGAGTGCAAGAACCCGCTTCACAGAATCTCAACGGGACACTCATGCAGCTGGAACTTCTTCCAGCCAAACCTGTGAAACACACAAGACAGTACGCACAAGATATGGAAGAGCTGTTTCCAAACCAGCTCACTACAAGGACTATGAGTAGAGACAATCACACACAAAAGGAGGGCTCTGAATATGTTTATATTTTGATACTGTAAAAACTGAAATCTAAACAGAGGGGATGTAGTGATATAACGCCGCCATGTATATACACTGGAACTACACTAGGTGTTATGTACTACCCGGACTGTTATTATGGTTACACCACTACCATGTATGGTTATTACGTCTGTCTAGTGAGCCACGATTATACCTAAGTTCTATAACCCGTTGTGGTCATTGATCCTCGACCAATACTACATCAAGTATTACTTCACCTATCATCTGGTCCGGATTCGGAAGGGGGACGAGTGGAAGACAGCCTTTAAGACGCCCCGGGGTCATTATGAGTACCTGGTCATGCCGTTCGGCCTCACCAACGCCCCGGCGGTATTCCAGGCTCTCATGAATTACATTCTCCGCGACATGCTCGATGAGTTTGTGGTGGTCTACCTCGATGACATCTTCATCTTCTCCAGGACCCTCGAGGAACATGTCCAGCATGTCCGCCGGGTACTCGAACGTCTCCTCCGGAACCGGCTCTTCGTCAAGGCAGAGAAGTGCCGGTTCCATTCCCCTTCCGTTGACTACCTGGGCTTCGTCGTTGAGAGGGGACAGACCCGGGCCGACCCCCGCAAGATCCAGGCTGTGGTGGACTGGCCCGATCCCACATCACGGAAGGAATTACAGAGCTTCCTCGGGTTTGCGAACTTCTATCGGAGGTTCATCAGGAACTACAGCCGCGTGGCAGAACCTCTCACCAGGCTGACCTCCCCCTCCCAGCCGTTCATCTGGTCCCCGGCTGCCCGCTCTGCGTTCCAGTCCCTCAAGGAGAGGTTCACCAGCGCCCCGGTCCTGCTCCACCCCGACCCCAAGAGGCAGTTCATCGTAGAGGTGGACGCTTCGGACACCGGGTTGGGGGCTGTTCTCTCCCAGTGGTCAGCGTCTGACCAGAAAGTCCACCCATGCGCATTCTTCTCTCGGCGGTTCCCCCCCGCCGAGGAGAACTACGATGTCGGGAACCGGGAGCTGCTGGCAGTGTTGGCTGCTCTGGAGGAGTGGCGCCATTGGCTGGAGGGGACGGAACAGCGGTTCACCATCTGGACTGATCCCAAGAACTTGACGTTCATCCGGGCAACCAAGCGTCTCAATGGTCGGCAGGCACGGTGGGCCAGCTTCCTCAGTCGGTTTGACTTCACGCTGACTTATCGCCCCGGGTCCCGCAACACGAAGGCAGACTCCCTGTCCCGACAACACCCGAGGAGGGAGCCAGCTACAGAGGAGCCGACTCCCATCCTTGCTGAGGCCAGGGTGGATGGCGTGGTTACCTGGGGCATCGAGACCGTGGTCAGGCAGGCGTTGCGCTCCCATCCCGCCCCGAGCCAGGTGCGGTGGACACCCCGGTGGCAAGCAAACTGACTGGCATGGCCCCACTGGAGGACGGGGGTTCCAGTATTTGGTGGACTGGGAAGGCTACGGTCCGGAGGATCATAGCTGGGTCTCCCGCCAGCTCATCCTGGACCCTGGGCTGCTCACTGAGTTCCATCATTCCCATCCCAACAAGCCGGGCAAGTCGCCTGGTGGCTCCCGTGGAGGGGGGGTACTGTTACGGCTCGCCCACCCCGCGCCGTGGCCCGCCCATCCCCGCACCGGCAGCCAATCAGCTCGTCAGGGCCGGGCTTAGCCGTCAGGGCTGGGCTTAAGTTTGGTGGTCTCCCAGCGCCCGTTGTCAGTTCGTGCCGTAAACTCCTCGCAGTAGTGGCTACTCTTCCCATACGGTGCTTTTCTCTCCGAGCTCACCCCAGCCCTTGGTTCATGGTTTCCCTTGCAAAGTTTCCCCGTGGAAGTATCCTGCCGTGTTCCCAGTTTGGATTACCCGCGAGTTTTTTCCCTTGGACTTCCCGTTTTCTTGTCGCTTATTGCCCTCCTGTGTTTGACCGTTGTACGCGCAAGGAATAAAGTACGCCAGTTTCGGCTACCCCCATGATGAACGTCTGGTGTCGTGCGCTTGGGGTCTTCCACAAACCCTAACATGCCGGCTATTGTTCTGAGTTAAACTAAAATAAGTGTTTTTGATTTTCATTGAGTCACTCTTCCTTGAAAAGGTCCGTAGATCCGGGGCATTTGAATATTGTAAACATATTGTAGCGAATTCGGGGGACAACGCAACCACAGGAACTGCCGCGGCCGGGAAGCGAACCGTATCGCCCGCACCGCAGGAGGCATCGCTAACCGCTCGACTAAAGGGTCAGACCCGCGAGTCTTCTTATCCATGCACGTTACACTACCCCCCTCCTTCGGGAAGCGCGTCCCCGCGCTTAAGCATATCAGCTCCTTCACGCCTCAGGGCGTATACGCTTCCAATGGCCTTACGGTCGCTCCATCCCACTTCTGACACCAATGTAGCGAATTCGGGGGACAACGCAACCACAGGAACTGCCGCGGCCGGGAAGCGAACCGTATCGCCCGCACCGCAGGAGGCATCGCTAACTGCTCGACTAAAGGGTCAGACCCGCGAGCCAGCGGCCAGCGTGTCTTCTTATCCATGCACGTTACAATATCTAGTCAGGCGCCCTGCTTTACATAATTTCGCAAGCCATCAACCAGGAGGAGTAAAAAAAAATAAGATTAGTATTTTTGTGATATTGCCGGTTGAAATTCTAAATTCGCACACTGATATTTTTTGTTAATTTATAAGTTTAAATTTGATATTTGGGAAATTCTGCTTCATAATGGCTTCTGAACAAGCCAATGGGAGCAGCCAAGACTCATTTTGTGAGCAGATTTATGGGATCAATTTGAAGAGATCTGTGTACGTTGAGGGAATAACCGCAGATAATACTAACGAAAAGACAGCTGAATTTGGTTCAGCTTTTGGGTTTGTCAGGAATGTTGTTAAGGTGAGACAGACAGGACAAGAGAATGGCATCAAAGCCATAGTAGAGTTTGAATCTGAGGAAATAGTCACAAGCCTAGCACTTAACCTCCCCCAGCTTTACCCTAGCGTAGGAGACCCTAATGTTATGTGGCGTGTAGATAGGGCTTATAAAGCAGCTCCTAAACCCCCACACACAGTAAGGGCAGATGTCCTAATCTTAAGTGACAACTCAAACTCTGATAGTGACGCAGAATCTGATGATAGTAGGACCACTTTAGTCCGCAAATCACACACAAAGATGTATCCACCTCAACATCACGCTTCTCCCGAATTTACTAAGCCAAGAAAGCAGACAACAGTAATACAACAGTCAACTTCAGTCAACCAAAGACTCTCAGACAGTGACATTTTCAATCCACCTGATGTCCAGAGAATCGTTGTAGAGCACGTCATTAAAAACGACAACTCCAATGCCTCAGGCTAGGGATCCAAACGACTCCGTCCATTTTCAGGCAAACTTCCTAAGCCTCCAAATGAAGCTGATTTTCAGACATGGTCACTCCATGCAAGTGTCTGGTGCTGGAAAACTCACTTTTGACTTCGCTGACTCTCCTTTGTCCGAAGAGTGGAAGGGGATAATATCCAAAACGTTAAATTCAATGCCAGACGTTTTTGCACTCAGTGACCTCGATTTTGGTCACACCACTGAAATCAAACACAGAATACGCCTCTCAGATCCAACTCCATTTAAACAAAGGCCTAGACCGATCCATCCTTCTGACTATGAGGCTGTCAGACGTCATCTAAAAGAGCTTCTAGATACCAATGTCATACGTGAATCAGAGGGTCCCTTCGCTTCTCCTACTGTTGTGGTGAAGAAAAAGAATGGCGACATCAGGCTATGCGTTGATTACCGCAAACTGAACGGACAAACCATCAAGGACGCACACGCCTTACCCAACATAGAAGAAGCCTTCTCAGTCTTGACAGGGTCTAAATTGTTCCCAGTAATGGATCTTAAGTCTGGCTATCATCAACTGGAAATGGAGGAGAAAGACAAGTGCAAAACAGCCTTTGTGACACCAATGGGCTTCTGGGAATTTAATCGAATGCCACAAGGGGTCACCAATGCCCCCAGCACTTTTCAGAGAGTAATGGAAAAGTGTATGGGTGTTATGAATTTGCGAGAAGTTTTAGTCTTTCTCGACGACGTGATAGTATTTTCTTCTACACTTGAAGAACATGAAGACAGATTACTCAGAGTTCTGCAGAGGTTGAAAGAATTTGGCTTGAAGCTTTCACCCGAGAAATGCCAGTTCTTTAGAACATCTGTTAAGTATCTCGGACACATTGTGTCTGCTAATGGAGTAGAGACCGACCCAGCCAAAATAGCTGCTCTCACAACATGGCCCAGACCTACTAACATCAAAGAGCTTAAGTCATTCCTTGGATTTGCCGGATATTATAGGCGATTCATAAAAGATTACTCCAAAATAACAAGACCTCTCAATGACTTAACGGCTGGGTACTTACCACCTAAGAGAAAGTCGGGCTCTTCCCACAGCAGCACAAGCCGTCCCTGAAGTGTGGATTACAGAAAGCCTTTTAACGACAAGTGGACGTCAGCCTGCAAAGACGCGTTCAAATCGCTTATTCAAAAGCTCACCACAGCTCCGATTCTCGGATTTGCAGACCCGAAGAAAAAGTATGTTGTACACACAGATGCAAGCACCCATGGCCTGGGTGCTGCCTTATATCAAGAACAGTAAGGCAAATTGAGAGTAATAGCCTATGTGAGCAGGGGACTTAACCGCTGTGAACGTCATTACCCTGCACACAAGCTTGAATTCCTCTCTTTAAAGTGAGCTGTTACAGAACAATTCTTTGATTATCGCTATGGAGCAAAATTCACAGTTGTGACAGACAACAATCCACTGACATATGTACTGACATCTGCAAAGCTTGATGCAGCGGGCCACCGCTGGCTTGCTTCACTTTCCAGCTTTGACTTCAACATCCAGTATAGGGCCGGGAAGAGAAACCAAGATGCAGATGGTCTTTCAAGGCTTCCACACCCTCATGACCAAGACCAGCCTGACTTCACTTCCCAGGATGAGGATAATCGCATCCAGTGGGTCATCTCTCAGTTCCTACAGGATGACAGAGGAACTGACTTCCCATGCGAGGCAGTGAAGGCAGTGTATCAGAGGCATCACGTTCCAGAAACAGGCCCCGGGCTAGACACCATCCATCTGCCCTTGTCAATTGAGTGCCTTGCGATTTAGGCCTCTGCAATCCCAAGAGAATTCACTCAATCTGATGTACTCGGTCCAAGCACCCTGCCCCAAATGTCACTCGAAGATTGGGCACGTGAACAAAGACAAGATGCAGATATCAGAAGAGTAGTAGATATAGTCAAAGCAGGAAAGCGGCTCTCGTATAGATCAAGGCGTCAGGAAGAGAGAGACGTCCAGCTGATGCTCAGAGTCGCAGGTCAGTTCGTCTTTTCCAATGACGTCCTGTACCGAAAACGCGTTAGCCAAGGTGAGCCTCTCCATCAACTCGTCCTTCCTAGGAAGTTTAGAAAAACAGCACTCGAGAACCTCCATGATGCTGTTGGACACATGGGCACTGACAGGACACTGGAAATGGTCCGTGCCCGGTTCTATTTGCCTCGCATGGCCATGGACGTCAGTGAAAAAATCAGGACCTGTGAGGGGTGCATATGGAGGAAGGCATGAGCTGAAAGAAGTACTCCCCTGGTGAACATTAAGACCAGCCGTCCATTAGAATTGGTCTGTATGGACTACCTTTCCCTGGAACCTGATGGAAAGGGAACAAAGAACACCTTGGTCATAACTGACCATTTCACTAAATATACAGTGGCAGTTCCAACACCAGATCAAAAGGCAAGAACAGTTGCCAAAGCCTTATGAAACAATTTATTCATTCATTACGGATTTCCTGAGCGGTTGCACAGTGACCAGGGTCGCGATTTCGAATCAGCCCTGATCAAAGACCTGTGTATGCTGCTTGGCATTAAAAAGACCAGACCAACTCCTTACCATCCACGGGGGAATCTTGTTGAGCGATTCAACAGAACACTGCTTGAAATGCTCAGTACACTCGAAGAGGAGGACAAGATGAAGTTGAAGGAGTTTGTGCAGCCCCTCATCCACGCATATAACTGCACTAAAAACGATACTATTGGCTACTCACCATACCAGCTGATGTTTGGTCGCCAGCCAAGGCTCCCAGTAGATATAGCTTTTGGGCTATGCCCTGAGGAAAGCCGTAAACAATCCCACTCTGAATATGTAAAGAAACTAGCAGAGAGTCTTACTGAAAGCTATCGGCTAGTCACCGAACACAGTCTGAAGAATGCCTTACAGAACAAACAGAGATTTGACAGCAAAGTGAGAGAGTCCACACTGGCAGCAGGAGACCGTGCCCTTGTGAGGAACGTCGGCATCAGAGGAAAGCATAAGATTGCGGATCGATGGAGTAAAACCATATACACAGTGGTTAAACAAATCCAAGATTCTCCTGTCTATGTCGTCGTGCCTGAACACACACGTGGCCCTGAAATAGTTCTACACAGAGACCTGCTTTTGCCGTGTGGATTTCTCCCATCCACTGTCAAGGACGAACAACCGCAACGGTCAAAGCCCAGACAGAAGTCGGATAACTTCCCTCTTTCTGCGGAAGCAGATGGAGATGAAGATGATGAAGAACTGTCTGACATGGAAGATGAGGTTGATTATTACTCCCTCTATGACCAACCTTTGACCGAGACAAAGATTACCCAAGAGGAAGCCAGACTTCAACAAAAGTCTAACTCTGAAGAGTCACCTGAAAGGGATGCTCAGATGGAAGTTGAGTCTGTTCTGGAGAGTCAAGAAACTAATGTGAGTTTAGATGAGTCTCCACTAAATCCTGAAGCTCCAGCATTCAAACCTGTAGATGCTGGAGGTGATGGACACAGTGAGACAAGTCAAGTTCAATTCTCGTCTGCTCCTGAGATCACCAGAATCGAAGAACTCCTTCCAAATCCTCCTGACTCAAACTCTAATGAACCTTGTAACTCCAGAAATGTATCACAAACTGAAATGACAGACAGAAGTGGAAGTGCTCAAGAACAAACAGAGTCTGAGAACACTAAAGTTACTCTGGAAGAAGAGATGCCTTTAAGGAAGTCCACTAGAGATAGAACAGCTCCCACAAGGTTTACTTACCCAACTTTAGGGAACCCCTTAGTTACTGTCATGAAATCAATTTTAACTGGGTTAGACCAAGCCTTCTCCCAAACCCTAGATACTGTGCCCTACATCAGTAGTTCTCAACCTTTTTGGGGTCCTGGACCCCCTGCATATTTTTGATCTACCCTGAGGACCCCTCCACCTGATCTTGGGGGAGGGGGGTTGCAATTTGATAGAAACAGTAGAAACTGCATTTTAAATTGCATTATAGCATTTATTCACTCTTTAGGGCAAAAATACGAGCTTTCAGTTGTAACTTAGATATAGTTAACAAAACAGAATTCTTATGCAGTAACTTTCAGATAAATGTAACAAAACAGAATATGTATTCAGTAACTTTCAGATATATGTAACAACAGAATTTTTATGCAGTAACTTTTAACAATGCAAACGGGAGCGAGATCTCTTATTAAAATACAATAAATTACACTTGTGAAACGGATGTAATTAGAGAAAAAAGTCCTGTTACCCTTTATAGTTTAGGTAGATAAAGGTCTCAGTCACATTTGAGTAAAATAATCCTATTTCTATAAAAGTCATAGGATCTTTTTTTTAAAGATATTTTATTTTCACGGACCCCTTGCAATTACACCACGGACCACTAGGGGTCCGCGGACCCCCGGTTGAGAAACACTGCCCTACATATGTCAGTTAACTCCTCAAGCATCTGAAGTAGTGTAGGTTGCGACATGCAAGGATGCATGCCGATTAAGGTGGGGAGGATGTAACCCACATAAAGTAGCCAACATGCAATGTTAGGTTATTTCCTAGTTTATATGTGATTTAATTTAGTTTCCTTGCCATTTTCAACCATGCATTTTCCCTGCATATTAAACCTGCCCAGTAGATGGCAATAGTAACGCTGCAGATAGTAGAAACTGTTATAGTGGTTACAGCAAAGAAGAATGAAAATCGTGCTCAGCAGAGCTGGAGCAAAAAACGACTACAAGAGATACAAAGTGAAAATATGAGATTTAAGAGCTAGTTAATGAGTTCTCTTTCAAGAATGCACTTTTCAGCAAGTAATACAGCAAAATGTGCCGGAGTTCTTAGGAGGATTCCGTGAACTTATAATTATTTTCTCCGGTTGTTTTTTTTTTTTTGTTTATGCGAGAAATTGAGACGATCCAGTGGACCGCTAGACATTGGACAGACGAGTGCGCAGCCGCGGAACAGAGGGCGGAAGTGGAGCATCTCACCGCCAGCACGAACTATTCCAATTCTACGCTGTCTCCATGTCGTCACACAGATAAGCGCTTGAGATCTCACCACACTTTAAAAGCATACTACCCGGGTAGACGGACTTTGGGTTTTATTTTGGGTTTATTTTATCAGAGCTCCGAATAGGTACTTTATTTTATATTTTTGGGCTACACACGCATTTTGATTTATTACAACCGAAAGGACATTGAAAAAGAAAGTGAGAAATCACAAAAATGTGTTGAATAGTTCATGTTTAATAAATGCCGGCTATTGTTCTGAGTTAAACTAAAAGAAGTGTTTTTGACTTTCATTGAGTGTCTCCTCCTTGAAAAGGTCCTTAGATCTGGGGACATTTGAATATTGTAAACATATCTAGTCACGTGCCCTGCCTTACATGTGTTTTATCTTATCATCATTATGTGCTTATTGTTAGGGCTCGGTCTGTTGACCAACCTGGCAACCAGCAATGAGAGCGGGGGAAGGGCGCGTCTGAAACACCTGCAGCCTACCTACTCGTTAACCACTCTAGTATAAGTTTGTTTGCTTTCCAGAACTCGTCGCGAGTTCGTCCTGAACAGTCCCGTGAGTAAATTCTTCGTCTCGAGTTTTGTGACATTTCTGTGTCTCCCGGTGGAGTACAGATTGTAGTATTCTCCGTGTTTTTGCTTGTTTGATTATTCCCTTGTGTCAGTTCTCCTTGAGAGCTTGTTCGGAGAAGAACTCTCTTTGTGTTTTCCCCATTGGATTTTCCCATCGTGATTTTCTAGTTGAGATCAAGTTTTTGATATTCTAATTTCTCCTCTCTCACTGTGGATCTTATTACTCGGTTGGACTTCTACCTTAAAGGAGCAGTTTGTGTTTTTTTCCCTTTCGGACTTTAAAGGAGCAGTTTACGTTTTTTCCCTTTCGGACTTTAAAGGAGCAGTTTACGTTTTTTCCCTTTCGGACTTTAAAGGAGCAGTTTACGTTTTCTCCTTTTCGGATTAAGGGGGCAGTTTACGTTTTCCCATTTTTAAGAAGCTATTCTCAAGTTCCGCCTGAAGCGCCTCCCCCTTCTGTCCAGGCCCGGCCGGCTCTCCTCTACGAGTCCTGCCAGGTTGGTGCTTTACTTTGTCTTGTGTTGTCGCTATTGGGTTCGTTCTACAAACCCTAACAGTACGAACTCGCCTTCACTATGAACCCAGACAACCCAGACGCCAATCCTGTCCAGGCTGCTCTCTATAAGCAGATTCAGCTTACAGCCTCCCATGGCCAGCAACTACAAGAGGCCGCTGTTGCCATGCAGGGCCTCCGGGCTCAGGTGCAACCCCTCCAGGCTTCGGTGGATTCTCTTTCGGCCCAGCAAGCGGCGCTCGCGAGCCAACAAGAGGAGGTTCTTAAGCAGTTGCAAACTCTCACAGCGGCTATCACCATCCAGCCAGCTGTCCCACCAGTTCCGGCCGCCCCTCCTCCAGCAGTGCCCGCAGCCGTTGCCTTAGACAATCCTACCGTTTATGTTTCGGATTTCCGGGAGCCCAGTATCTCCAATCCCAAGCCTTTTGATGGCAACTTTGAGACCTGTGCCACGTTCATCATGCAGTGTGAGCTTGTCTTCGCCCACCATTCCAGGGGGTTCACCACAGATGCTGCAAGAGTTGCTTACGTGACTAACCTGCTGACTGGCCGCGCTGCTCAGTGGGCCACTGCTTCCTGGTCCATGGGGGCCAGTTTCTGCTCTTCCTACGATGACTTTGTGGCTGAGCTTCGGAAGGTATTCCATCATCCAGTGTACGGTCAGGATCCGGGTGTCCGATTGAGCAGGATCCAGCAGGGCAGTGGCAGTGTCACTGACTACTCAGTCGAGTTCAGGCTGGCTGCGGCTGAGAGTGGCTGGAACGACCAGTCACTTCGGGTAACCTTCCGTAGGGGCCTCAGCGATGCCGTCAAGGATCAGCTAGCCACCCGGGAGGATCCTACCTCTCTCGACGACCTTATCAGCCTTGCCATCCGCATCGATGGACGTCTCCGCGAGAGAAGGCGCGAGCGAGGTCTACGGGGAACCGTTTCTACCTCTCAGCCATCCAGAGCTTCCGAAGGGGGCTCTTCTTCGTCGCACTCCACTTCCCCTGTGGCAAGCCTCTCCTCCTCCCAGACAGTGACAGAGGAGGAACCTATGCAGCTTGGGCGTACACGACTGACTCCCGCTGAACGTGAGGCCCGGTTCAATGCAGGTCTCTGTCTTTACTGCGGTCTTAAGGGACACCGGATCAGCGAGTGTCCTACGCGGCCAAAAGATTAGGCTCACTGGGACCCCGGGAGATCCTAGTGAGCCGTCTTTCCTGTTCCCGCCATCCTGCTCCGGCTAACCATCTTGTGAGCGTTACCCTGGCTTGGGCAGACCAGCGGCTCACTGTAGGCGCACTCATCGATTCGGGAGCTGATGGGTGTTTCTTGGACTCTACGTTTGCTGCTCAAGCTAACATTCCATGTGAGGAATTGGAGAGGCCAATAGAGGCCTTTGCTCTGAATGAGCGCCGCCTGGCCAGTGTTACCCGACAGTCCTGTCCCGTGTCTCTCACTATTGCTGGAAACCATGTGGAGAGCCTTCAGTTCTTCGTCATCCAGTCTCCCTTAGTTCCTGTGATCTTGGGGCGTCCCTGGTTGGCTCAGCATGAGCCACACATTGCTTGGTCGTCTGGTAACATTTTGGAGTGGAGCTCCTCCTGTCACGCCCGGTGTCTTCAGGCCGCACCTGGTCCAGCAGTCCAGACTGTTCCGATTGCCCCTCCTCCCGATCTTTCCTCTGTTCCTCCCGAGTATCATGATCTCGGGGAGGTCTTCAGCAAGACGCGGGCTCAGTCTCTCCCTCCGCATCGGCCATATGATTGTGCTATCAACCTCCGTCCTGGGGCCTCTCTCCCTAGCAGTCGTCTTTACAGCCTTTCCATTCCCGAGAAGGCTGCTATGGACGATTACATTTCAGAATCGTTGGCGGCAGGGCTCATCCGACCCTCATCCTCCCAGGTGGCAGCTGGTTTCTTTTTCGTTAAGAAGAAGGATGGTGGTCTCCGACCCTGCATTGATTATCGCCAACTCAACGACATCACCATCAAGAATAAATACCCCCTGCCTCTGATGAGCTCCACCCTCGAACCCCTGACCCAGGCGACTGTCTTCACTAAGCTGGATCTCCGGAACGCCTACCATCTCGTTCGGATCCGGAAAGGGGACGAGTGGAAGACAGCCTTTAAGACTCCCCGTGGTCATTATGAGTACCTGGTAATGCCGTTCGGCCTCACCAACGCCCCGGCGGTGTTCCAGGCACTCATGAATGACATCCTTCGCGACATGCTCGACCAATTCGTTGTCGTCTACCTTGATGACATCCTCATCTTCTCCAGGTCCCTCGAGGAGCATGTCCAGCACGTGCGGCAGGTTCTCGAACGCCTCCTTCGTAACCGGCTGTTCGTCAAGGCTGAGAAATGCCTGTTCCATTCTGAGTCAGTGGACTACTTAGGTTTTATCGTGGAGGGAGGCAAGACTCGAGCTGATCCTCGCAAGATCAAAGCGGTGGTGGAATGGCCGGATCCTAAGTCACGTAAGGAACTGCAGAGCTTCCTCGGGTTCGCGAACTTTTACAGGAGGTTCGTCCGAAACTACAGCTCTGTAGCAGAACCCCTCACCCGTCTAACCTCCCCCTCTCAGCCGTTCGTCTGGTCCCCAGCTGCTCGCTCTGCATTTCTGTCACTCAAGGAGAGGTTCACCAGTGCCCCCGTCCTACTCCATCCCGATCCCAAGAGGCAGTTCATAGTTGAGGTGGACGCTTCGGACACCGGATTGGGGGCTGTGCTCTCCCAACGATCAGAGACCGACCAGAAGGTTCATCCTTGCGCGTTCTTCTCCCGCCGGTTCCTTCCCGCCGAGGAGAACTACGATGTTGGTAATCGGGAGCTTCTCGCTGTAGTGGCTGCACTTGAGGAATGGCGCCATTGGCTGGAGAGGGCAGAGCATCCATTTACCATCTGGACTGATCATAAGAACCTGACGTTCATCCGGGCAACCAAACGTCTCAATGGTCGGCAGGCACGGTGGGCCAGTTTCCTCAGTCGGTTCGACTTCACACTGACTTATCGTCCTGGCTCCCGCAACACCAAGGCAGATGCTCTGTCTCGTCAACACCTTAAGGAACCTGTAACGGTGGAGCCAAGTCCCGTCCTCCCTGAGACCAAGGTCGTTGGCGTGGTGACCTGGGGCCTTGAAACGGTGGTCAAGCGCGCCTTGCGCTCCAGTCCAGCCCCGAGCAACGTGCCGCCTCGCCGACTGTTTGTTCCGGACTCAGTGAGGTCTCGGGTCCTCAAATGGGGCCACACCAGTCAGCTCGCTTGCCACCCTGGAGTCCACCGCACTTTCACTTTCATAGCTCGACGGTTCTGGTGGCCCACTATGAGGAGGGACGTCAAGGAGTTCGTCATGGCCTGCACCATCTGTGCCCGCAGCAAGGCCTCTCACCAGGCACCGGCTGGTCTGCTGCAGCCCCTTCCTATTCCCAGTCGGCCCTGGTCCCATGTGGCGTTGGATTTTGTCTCTGGACTTCCTCCGTCTCAGGGCAACACAGTGATCCTGACGGTGGTGGATCGCTTCAGCAAGGGTGTTCACCTGGTGGCTTTGCCTAAGCTTCCTTCTGCTTCAGAAACCGCTGACCTCCTGATGAGCCACGTCTTCCGTTTGCATGGACTTCCCAAGGACATTGTGTCAGACAGAGGGCCCCAGTTTGTTTCCCGTGTGTGGCGTGCTTTCTGCAAGGGGTTGGGCACCTCGGTCAGCCTTTCGTCGGGATATCATCCGCAGACTAACGGACAGACTGAGAGGATGAACCAGAGTGTGGAATCTGCTCTCCGTTGCGTCGCTGCCAAGAAGCCAACCTCCTGGAGTCAGTTTCTCCCCTGGGTCGAGTATGCGGTCAACTCCCTGGTCAGCTCCGCCACCGGCCTCTCGCCCTTTGAGGCATCCCTGGGTTACCAGCCGCCCGTCTTCTCTGCACAGGAGTCCGAAGTGGAGGTTCCCTCCGTGCAGACTCATCTGGACCGCTGTCGTCGTGTCTGGGAGATCACCAGGGCTGCGCTGCTCCGTGCTACGGAACGTGCCAGACGAGGAGCTAACCGTCGCCGATCCACAGCACCAGCTTACCATGGCGGACAGAGAGTCTGGCTGTCCACCAAGGATCTCCCCCTTCAGTCCTCTGCCAAGAAGCTGAATCCCCAGTTCGTTGGACCCTTCGAGATCCAAGAAGTACCCAGTCCTGCAGTTGTGCGTCTTAAGCTCCCGGCCTCCATGAAGATCCATCCGGTTTTTCATGTGTCCCGAGTAAAGCCTGTCTCCGAGAGCCCCCTTATGCCTCCGGCCCCAGCTCCGCCTCCCCCTGAGATTGTGGATGGGCATCCACAGTGGAAGGTCCGTCGGCTGATGGACGTCCGACGCAGGGGACGGGGGTTCCAGTATTTGGTTGACTGGGAGGGCTATGGGGTGGAGGAACGAAGCTGGGTATCCCGCCAGCTCATCATGGACCCTGGTCTGCTCGCTGAGTTCTACCGCCGTCACCCTGACAAGCCTGGCAGGTCGCCTGGTGGCTCCCGTAGAGGGGGGGGGGTACTGTTAGGGCTCGGTCTGTTGACCAACCTGGCAACCAGCAATGAGAGCGGGGGAAGGGCGCGTCTGAAACACCTGCAGCCTACCTACTCGTTAACCACTCTAGTATAAGTTTGTTTGCTTTCCAGAACTCGTCGCGAGTTCGTCCTGAACAGTCCCGTGAGTAAATTCTTCGTCTCGAGTTTTGTGACATTTCTGTGTCTCCCGGTGGAGTACAGATTGTAGTATTCTCCGTGTTTTTGCTTGTTTGATTATTCCCTTGTGTCAGTTCTCCTTGAGAGCTTGTTCGGAGAAGAACTCTCTTTGTGTTTTCCCCATTGGATTTTCCCATCGTGATTTTCTAGGTGAGATCAAGTTTTTGATATTCTAATTTCTCCTCTCTCACTGTGGATCTTATTACTCGGTTGGACTTCTACCTTAAAGGAGCAGTTTGTGTTTTTTTCCCTTTCGGACTTTAAAGGAGCAGTTTACGTTTTTTCCCTTTCGGACTTTAAAGGAGCAGTTTACGTTTTTTCCCTTTCGGACTTTAAAGGAGCAGTTTACGTTTTCTCCTTTTCGGATTAAGGGGGCAGTTTACGTTTTCCCATTTTTAAGAAGCTATTCTCAAGTTCCGCCTGAAGCGCCTCCCCCTTCTGTCCAGGCCCGGCCGGCTCTCCTCTACGAGTCCTGCCAGGTTGGTGCTTTACTTTGTCTTGTGTTGTCGCTATTGGGTTCGTTCTACGAACCCTAACACTTATTAACATATACCCTCTTATTATGATTTATCTTATTATCATTATGTGCTTATTAACATAGAACCACTTATTATGTTTTATCTTATTATCATTATGAGCTTATTAACATAGAACCTCTTACTATGTTTTATCTTGTTATCATTTTGAGCTTATTAATATAGAACCTGTTATTATGTTTTATCTTGTTATCATTATGAGCTTATTAATATAGAACCTCTTATTATGATTTATCTTATTATCATTAGGTGCTTATTAACATAGTACCTCTTATTATGACTTGCCTTATTATCATTTTGTGCTTATTAACATAGAACCACTTATTATGTTTTATCTTATTATCATTATGAGCTTATTAACATAGAACCTCTTATTATGTTTTATCTTATTATCATTATGAGCTTATTAACATAGAACCTCTTATTATGATTTATATTAATATTATTATGGGCTTATTAACATATACCCTCTTATTATTGTTGCCCGTGGAATTAGATACCACACAGGACACAATTACTTCCGGGGTTCTTGTAGCTTTAATTTTATTGTTTGAACCGTCGAATGCAGATCGTTTTACTGAGTGCATAAATTCCTGTGTCTTTCGAGCAAACAGCTCATAAATGTTCACAGATGTGGCAAGTTTAACAGAAAAGATTTTAAAAGGAAAATAAATACAACATACAACATACGGTGCAAAATACGGCAGTGGACTATGTATGTTAAACAGGGTTTAACAAAGACATGTGGAACTTCCTGAAGATCGCGCAACTTCTCACTCTGTCAGTTACCTTTAAACAGAATTAAAATGCATATAAAACCTTTACATCCCAAATACAATGGCATGGTGTGGCTTTATTCACGCCAACATTACCTTGTCATGCCTGCAATGGCGAACAGTGGTCGACGGCTCGCGCCCAAAATCACCGAACATCAACTCCAGTAGCGTCTAAATCAAACCATCTTGTCAAATTACCGACATACAATATTGTTTGGAATAATGTTACAGGTATATTTCACAAGATATTTACCCTTACTTACTGCGGAGTCAGAGCACCGTCACACCGCAATCTTCAGGTGCTCCACACAAGAAAAAAAGAAAGAATACCCAAGATGCACTTGGATAACTTGCACGGAGTTACAATAAAAGTCCGCAACACTGCCACTTACTGGTCAAAACATGCAATGACAACCAAAACTATAAAAATACACTCACAATCTGCTTCACAATTTAACTACATCAAATGCCATTTTACATGGCTTGACAGTGTAACAATAACATATTTAACAGATTTAACACCCGGCTACATTATGTTTTATCTTATCATTATGGGCTTATTAACATATACCTTCTTATTATGTTTTATCTTATTATCATTATGGGCTTATTAAAATCGAACCTGTTATTAAGTTTGATCTTATTATTATCATTATTATTATTATTATTATAATTGGCTTATTATTATTATTATGGGCTTATTAACATATAACATGTTATGTTTTGTCTTATTATTATTATTATTATTATTATTCATGTGGTGGACACGTATTGGGGACAGAATTCAACCCAGGAACTAAGGGTTAAGTCATGGTTGCCCTGGCAGGTTAACGCAGGGTTAAGTTATGGTTGTCCAGCCAGTTTTCGGGTTATTCTTGCCACCTCCGCTCAGTCGAGCTGTGGTTTGGTTGTCTCTCTGATTTACCGTGGATTAAAGAAAGTTGCCTACACGGCTAAAGTGTGAACCTACGGTCTTCTCCGTTCCTTCGGCTCTACACTGGTGACCCCGACGTCGGTTTTCGGATAAGTTTTCTGAAACCACACACATTATGGCTACGAACGCCGTTGCAATTAAACTGCCGGAGTTTTGGGAGTCTTCCGCGGCTACATGGTTCGCGCAGGCTGAGGCACAGTTCGCGCTCAGAGACATAACAGCAGACGAGACCAGGTACTACTACGTAGCGGCAGCGCTGGGGTGCGCTACGGCTTCCAGGATAAGCGGTTTCATAACCAACCCACCGGCCGATGGTAAATACGCCGCACTTAAACATCTCCTCCTTGAAACTTTTGAACTGTCAACAACGGAGAGAGCACGTCACCTCTTCGCAATTCAGGGCTTGGGAGATGGCAAACCATCGGAGCTAATGAGCAGGATGTTAAACCTACTGGGTCAAGAAAAGCCATGTTTCCTGTTTATGGAGCTGTTTCTGCGCAACATGCCGCCCCACGTCCAGACTGCGCTCGCTAACTCCACCATCACTGATCCCCGTGAGCTGGCAAAGGAGGCTGACCGATTCTTCGTCGCTACACAACGTTCCTCCCATGCCGGGGTGCTGGCTCCTACCTTCACTGGCCCCCCGCCGACATCGCGGGCGTGGCCCGACGGTGGCGCCACAGCATCAGACCGCTACAAGCCCTCTGGACTCTGTATGTACCACGCTCGATTTGGTGCGAAAGCTAAACGGTGCCGTTCCCCCTGCAACTACAGGCCGACGGGAAACGAGAGGGCCAACACTCAGTAGTGGCCATGAGTGTTGGCGATATGTGGGGTACTTGGGATTTAGTAGCCCCCCATCTATTTTTTATTTTATATACTTACCTTCATTGACCACTCACTAATAGTAAAGAGGAGAATTGTCTGCTGTGTTGTTGTGATAGCCGGTTCTCGCCACAGGAGGGCACTGCAGGTTAATTGCTTCTAGCCTGTGTGACGTAGTGCTGGCTCTCGCCGTGCACTCTGGGACATAGAGTCGTCAGATGAGTGTGGCCGTTCGTATAGTGAGCCATGCTCTGAAAACGTGTCCTCTGTAATGTCTATTTGACAGGTAAGCAGACTAGTTAGACATATGGAATTAGGATGGTGATTAAATATGATGTGTAGGTGGGATATGGATGCCTATTAGAAATATCCACGAAGGGACTTTCATATTTATTTTGATAACGTCATATCACTGGCTAACGTTAGCTAGATTGCTAGCGAGTTGCTAACGTTAGCATAGCCATAGCTCCCGCGGTCTGAACCCATTGTTCTGTAGCTTGGCTTTGACATTGTCTGTAGGTGTGATTAGTCTGTCCCTTTACTATGTTTAGTGTCTCCACACTGTGTAAATATGAAGGTAGGCCTATGTGTGTTGCTATTTTGATCCCCCCATGTTCCGTAACGTTATATACTGTTTAGCTTTGCTCGCGGTAGGCTAGACTAATGTGAATTTATGGAAGAATATATTTGGTGCTCTTATTGTGTATAAATTGGAGATGAGTGTGGCCGTTCGTATAGTGAGCCATGCTCTGAAAACGTGTCCTCTGTAATGTCTATTTGACAGATGGAGTAAAACAACAAAAACACCAGCCCTTGTAAGTGTCATTCTTATCAAGTGTGCTACAAATATTGGTGCCGAAACCCGGGATCAGCGCCATTGCCACCATTGTCAGGAGAAGAAGTGGGGAGCGGAGTGAGAACACGTGACCAACAATGGAACTGGAGCTTGAGCAACTGCAAGACAGGCTGAGTGAGACCCTCCTGCAGTTAGGGCTGGACCAGTTAAAAGAGGTGTGTGTTATTGCTAAAGTCCCCACTGAAAACCAGACAAAGAGGCATGCGCTGATCAGACTTATTAGTGAAACTGTGGATGAAGCAATTGAGAAGGAGGATGAAGAGGTAGCACGTCAGTTTCTGTCCAGACTAGTGGACCTCTCTAGTGAAATGAAGCAGAGAGGGGCGGAGTCACATACTGGTGCAGGTGCAGACAGTACTAACAAGGATGCTGCTGAATTGGCAAGCTTACATGAACAATATCAGGCCTTACAGTCCAGCTTTACTGCATCCACAAAAGCGCTTGAGGAAGAGATATCACGCCTCAGTGAGAAACTAAGTCTTAAAGAACCCAGTAGACCTAGTCAACCTTCAAACCCAATCCCGTCAGTAATCCAACCCCCTGAAGTGACCATACGCAGAGACTTTAAGATAAATGGCCAAATAGGAGAACGGGGGCAGATAGACAAGTTGTCTTATATAAATCTTACGCATCAGATTGATATGGGGGTGAGAAAAGGCCACAGCGAGTTGGAGATAATAGAGGCTGTAATCCGAGCCATCAGCCCTGGGCTGACTCTCCGTGACTTGTTAGAGATCAAAACCGAACTCACCCTCCCTCAGCTGAGGACCATTCTGAAAGGCCATTTCAAAGAGGATAGCTCTGTGGACCTATATCACCGACTAATCAACATCACACAGGACAGTCAGGAGTCACCACAGAACTTCCTGTTCCGAGCCATAGCATGTAAAGAGAGACTCTTAGCAGCAGCGAGAGAGCCTGGCTCTGATGAACAATACAGCCCTGAACTGATACAGAAGAAGTTCCTAAGAGCTGTGGGAACTGGGCTAGTGAGTGACCAGGTAAAATATCAGCTCAAGAGCTATCTCGATGATCAAGCAACTACTGATGATGTTCTCATTGTTAAGATGATAGAGGCCGCAAGTTTCGAGTCAGAGAGACAGCGGAAATTCAAGAAGAGCTCCCACAGTAAGGAAACCAGAGTGCGGGAAGTGCGAGCTGAGGCACATCAGTATCTAGGAGCGGAAGCTGCAGTGGTCGGGGGTCAGGAGTCGTCACCATCAACATCCGCGAGTGTGAAAGCCCTTAAGACACAGGCAGGGAACCAAAAGGAGTCTGCGTTCTACGAGATAATCCAACAGCTGAAAGGAGAAATGGAACAGATGAGAAAAGCCATGAACCACTCCTCTGGCCAAAGACCTTCTCGTCAGCAGCAGCCTGTGAGGAAGCGCGGATGCAAAGCCTGTCAAGACAGTGAAAGGGGCGACCAGTGCAACCACTGTTTCAAATGCGGACAGAGTGGCCATCTTTCAAGAGGGTGTAGAGCTCAGAGGCCTGAAAAATCGGAGCAGGTAGACACGTCTAGCTGTACTGTCACCAGCAAGCTCATCGACGACAGTATTCAGCTACTAGAAGCCAGAGTGTCTGCCCGACAGCGAGACGAGGCAGGGTGGGAACAGCAAGCACCCACAGTGAGTCATATCTCCTCAAAACGCCAGTCACAGCTGCTGAACCTAATTGGAAAGAAATACATGATAAACTGTTACATTGATGGTGTAGCCACACAGGCATTGTGGGATACCGGGTCGCAGGTCTGCCTAATCAGTGAAGAATGGAGGAGAAAACATCTCCCACACACCAAGGTGAGAAGCACAGAAGAGATCCTTGGCCCTGGCACCCTGACTGGTAAAGCAGCAAACCAGACAACCATTCCTTTCTCTGGATGGGTGGAAGTGACTGTCCAGTTAGCACCGAATAGCACCACTCAGACTCCACCAATGGAACTCACTGTGCCAATACTAGTAACCACACACCAGGGCACCGCAGAAGAACCGATCATCGGTTACAATGTAATTGAACACCTGTTAGAGTCTGGAGCTGGACAGCCATCAAGTGTAATCACAAAGGCACTAAGCATTGCGTTCGCGGTTGACTACAAGAAGGCTGAAGTCCTCGTGAAGCTGATAAACAGCCAAGATGATATGGAAGGTGAGGGGATGGTTAAAGTGGGCCGAGAAAGCATGACTATTCCGGCGGGCCAGACAAAGATTGTTAAGTGTGGTGTTAGAGCAGGGCCCCTCCAAGCAGACCAGAACGTCCTCTTTGAGCCTAATGTGAACCCAAAGTGGCCAGAGGGCCTGAAGGTGGATGAAAACATTGTATGTTTACAGAAGGGAACCTGGTCACGCATCGCTGTCCCAGTGACTAACGTCACAGCTCATGACATCACACTGCCGCCACGGACTCCCCTGGGGCAGACCCAAAGAACTAGAGCCATCTACCCTGCCGCCGTGAAGCCGTTGGATGTGGATGGGACTAGTACAGTGAACCCAGTCATCCCAGGGACCTCCACAACAGGTACAGAACGAAGACCTGTGATTAGAGACACAACAAAGCTGAAAGGGCCAGGTGATGTCAAGACGGAACACCAGGAGGAAGATCTATGGGACCCGCCTGTCCCTCTGAACCACCTGACACCTGAACAACAACTGCAGGTGAGAGAGCTACTGCGGGAGGAGAGTAGTGTGTTCGCACGCGATGACCATGATGTGGGGACTATTCCATCACTCCAGCTCAAGATCCGCCTGAGTGACACCACACCGGTGAAGCGGACATACACATCAGTCCCAAAGCCTCTTCATAAAGAAGTGAAGGAATACCTCGAGGATTTACTGAACAGAGGCTGGATAACTAAGTCAAAATCACCCTACTCAAGCCCAATCGTGTGTGTGCGGAAAAAGGATGGGAGCCTCCGCCTCTGCTGTGACTACCGTGAGTTGAACAAGAGGTCCATCCCAGACCGCCATCCAATACCACGCATCCAGGATATGCTCGACAGCCTGAAGGGGAGTGCCTGGTTTTCTGTCTTGGATCAGGGGAAGGCATATCACCAGGGGTTTCTTGAGGAGTCCAGCCGTCCACTGACTGCATTCATCACCCCGTGGGGATTATATGAATGGGTGAGAATTCCCTTCGGACTGTCCTCAGCACCAGCAGAGTTCCAGAGGTCCATGGAGGAATGTTTGATTGGGCTGAGGGACAACATTTGTCAGCCGTATTTAGATGACAACCTGGTCCACTCAACCACATTCGACGAACACCTCCAGCACCTGAGAAGAGTACTGCACCGCTACAGAAGCCATGGAATCAAGCTGACGGCAAGAAAATGTGAACTCTTCAAAAACCAAGTAAGGTTCCTGGGAAGGCTTGTGACCAAGGATGGATACACAATGGACCCCGCTGATGTGGCCCCGGTCCAGGCACTGAAGGAGAGAGAACCTACGACCATCGGAGAGCTCAGGAAGATGCTGGGATTCATCTCGTATTACCGGCCCTACATACCTAACTTCTCCCGAATCGCAAGGCCTCTCTATGACCTCCTCACCCCAGAGAAGACAGCAGCGGGGAAGCTCAAACAAAAGAGAAAGGACAAGGGGAGGAAGGGCTCCCGAGACCATCTGCCCTCCTCTCACCCAGTTAAGTGGACAGCTGAACACCAACAGGTCCTCTGTCAGTTGATTGAATTCCTCATCCAGCCACCAGTGTTGGGCTACCCAGACTTTGAACAGCCCTTTATCCTTCACTGCGACGCGTCACGAGAGGGCCTCGGGGCAGTATTGTATCAAAGACAGTCACAGGGTGGGCTGGCAGTCATCGCGTATGGGTCTAGGACACTGACAACTCCTGAGAAGAACTACCATCTCCACTCAGGGAAGTTGGAGTTCCTCGCGATGAAATGGGCCATATGTGAGAGATTTAGAGATTACCTCTACCACGCTCCATCATTCACTGTCTACACAGACAATAATCCCCTCACCTATGTGCTCACGACAGCCAAACTGAATGCGACCACCCACAGGTGGGTAGCAGAGTTAGCCGATTTCCAGTTCTCTATCAAGTACCGGCCTGGACGAGCCAATGGGGACGCAGATGGCCTCTCACGCATGCCGATGGAGCAGTACATGCAGACCTGTTCACAAGAAGTACACCCCGAGGTCATGAACAGTGTGACCCAGGCGCTGTCAGTACAGCTGGAGAGAGCTGAGCCTTGGATGTGTCCGGTAACCATAGCCACAGCACTAGCCGAGTTTGAGAAGGAACATACATCACCTGTGGCAGAGATACCCAGTCAGACGGTGAGAGACGCCCAGAGGGAGGATGCTGTCATTGGAGAGGTGCTGAAGTACATAACCTCCAATCAGTGGCCTCGGGGAAAAACACAGTGTGCGAGCAGGGGTGTTGCGACACTCATGAGAGAGAAGCATCGGCTGTGCCTTGATGATGATGGCATCCTGCGCCGGAAAACAGCTACCCGAACTCAGCTAGTCCTGCCGAAAAAGTTCCATGAGCTGGTATATAAAGAACTGCACAGAGACCTGGGCCATCTAGGCGTGGAGAGGGTGTTGCACCTGTTGAGGGACCGTTTCTATTGGCCTCACATGCAGAAAGATGTGGAACATTACATCACACAGGTGTGTAGCTGCCTGAAGACCAAGCGCCCCAACAAACCAACCAGAGCCCCTCTCACCAACATCGTGACCACACACCCATTTGAGATGGTCTCCATTGACTTCTTACACTTAGAGAAGTGTAAGGGAGGGTACGAGTATATACTGGTGGTTATGGACCACTTTACCCATTTTGTTCAAGCCTATGCATGCAGAAACAAAGCTGCCAAGACCGCCGCAGAGAAGGTATTCGGGGACTTTGTGCTGAGATTTGGTTTCCCGGCGACGCTGCACCATGACCAAGGGAAGGAGTTTGACAATAAGCTCTTCGCCAAGCTGCAGGAGTACAGTGGAGTCAGGGGTTCTCACACAACACCGTATCACCCGCAAGGAAATGGTCAGGTCGAGCGTTTCAACAGAACGGTTCTGGCGATGCTGAGAAACCTGCCAGCGGTTGCGAAAACGGATTGGAAAGCGTCACTCCCAAAGGTGATACATGCATACAACTGCACCCGAAATGAAGCGACCGGATTTGCACCTTACTATCTGTTGTTCGGCAGAAATCCAAGACTTCCCATTGACCTGATGTTTGGCCTTAGAGCAAAGGACCAGGCACTATCCCCTCAAGAATATGCAGAGAAGTGGAAGGCCCGCATGAATGACGCCTATCGCCTAGCATCAGAGACAGCACGGAAGGAGGGGGCCAGAAACAAAACACTATACGACAAAAAGGCCCACGGGACAGAGCTGTATCCCGGATGCAGGGTTCTCATCCGCAACCTGAACGAGAAAGGAGGACCGGGGAAATTAAGACCATTCTGGGAGGACCAGGTGCATGTAGTAACACAGAGGAAGCACGCCGACAGCCCTGTGTATGAGCTGAAGCCGGAGAATGGAAAAGGACGAACCAGAATCATGCATAGGAACCTTCTTCTGCCATGCGACTTCCTGCCGGTGGAACCAAGAGAAGAGGACTTACCTGTGAAACCTAGACGGGAGAGAAAGAAGACAGACAGACAAATGCAGTGGAACCAGGAACAGGACAGTGACTCAGATGATGAGGATAACTGGAGATGCATCGTGGGACGACCAACAGTCAGAGCCAGTGAGCGGATCCAGAGTCAGCTGAGCCCAGATGCCTTGGAGTTCTATCCGGAGGAAAGA
This sequence comes from Lampris incognitus, assembly GCF_029633865.1. Lineage (NCBI taxonomy): Eukaryota > Metazoa > Chordata > Actinopteri > Lampriformes > Lampridae > Lampris > Lampris incognitus. The sequence continues at coordinate 75,953,785 of NC_079212.1, forward strand.
GACGGTCAAGATGAAGAGGATTTTGCGGAGCAGCCTGCAACAATAGAGGACAATGGGACAGTGTCAGAGAATGGCGAGACATCTGGAGCTGAAGAAGAGGATGAGCCCGATGACGACAAGAGCCTGGAAGATGCCTTGCAGCCTCCACCAGAAGATGCCTTGCAGCCTCCTCCAGGGGAAGCTGTGCAGCCTGCCAGAGAAAAAGCATATCCTTTGAGAAATAGAAAACCTACACCAGTGTTTACTTATCACAGACTAGGGCAGCCTAGTGTGTCTGGTAGATAAGCAAATCAGACAACTCAGTATAAATAAATAAATGAAAAAAAAACAAAAAAAAAACAAACAAAAAAAAAACAAAAAAAAAAAACAAAAAAACTTTTGACATGTTACAATTGTTATAGCTATGTGATTTTAGTTGTCCTGTGATCACCAGACACAGAGTTACTGTAGCATTGGGGTTTTAGAACACACCTGTTACCACCAGGGATATTACTATTACAAAGTTATTTGCTTTTAGTCAGATACTATAGCTCCCCGGCCTCAAGACGGACGAAGCAGTGGATTCAAGTGCACATTATTTACTGCAAACATATACCATTAATAGGAGATGTGTGTTATATGTTATGACTGATTACAGTACAGTATCCAGATTGACTCCTGCTTAGTAATAACCTATCTTTTCAATGAAAAGTTATGCAATGTGGACTGGTAGATTTGTTATGTCGGGACGCCATTATCTTTTTGAGGGGAGAGTGTGGGGTACTTGGGATTTAGTAGCCCCCCATCTATTTTTTATTTTATATACTTACCTTCATTGACCACTCACTAATAGTAAAGAGGAGAATTGTCTGCTGTGTTGTTGTGATAGCCGGTTCTCGCCACAGGAGGGCACTGCAGGTTAATTGCTTCTAGCCTGTGTGACGTAGTGCTGGCTCTCGCCGTGCACTCTGGGACATAGAGTCGTCAGATGAGTGTGGCCGTTCGTATAGTGAGCCATGCTCTGAAAACGTGTCCTCTGTAATGTCTATTTGACAGGTAAGCAGACTAGTTAGACATATGGAATTAGGATGGTGATTAAATATGATGTGTAGGTGGGATATGGATGCCTATTAGAAATACCCACGAAGGGACTTTCATATTTATTTTGATAACGTCATATCACTGGCTAACGTTAGCTAGATTGCTAGCGAGTTGCTAACGTTAGCATAGCCATAGCTCCCGCGGTCTGAACCCATTGTTCTGTAGCTTGGCTTTGACATTGTCTGTAGGTGTGATTAGTCTGTCCCTTTACTATGTTTAGTGTCTCCACACTGTGTAAATATGAAGGTAGGCCTATGTGTGTTGCTATTTTGATCCCCCCATGTTCCGTAACGTTATATACTGTTTAGCTTTGCTCGCGGTAGGCTAGACTAATGTGAATTTATGGAAGAATATATTTGGTGCTCTTATTGTGTATAAATTGGAGATGAGTGTGGCCGTTCGTATAGTGAGCCATGCTCTGAAAACGTGTCCTCTGTAATGTCTATTTGACAGATGGAGTAAAACAACAAAAACACCAGCCCTTGTAAGTGTCATTCTTATCAAGTGTGCTACAGATACGAGCAGGCTACTCTTCATCCTCGACACCATCTCCGGTCGGCGATTTCTTTGTGACACGGGCGCACAGAGAAGCGTGCTCCCTGCTACTGACGTCGACATCATGGGCGGGGAGCGGGGCCCCCAGTTGGCGACGGCTGACGGCAGCCCTATCCACACCTACGGCGTGCGGTCTGTAGAACTGTGTTTTGGTGGACAACGTTTCACGTGGGAGTTCGTCATGGCCAATGTAACGCTTTCCCTCCTCTGCGGAGCTGGTGTACGGCACGCCGCTGCGAGTCCCAGGCGATTTCATGCCCAATGCAACGCGTCCCTGGTCAGCTGTGGACCAACGAGACTCCTTGCTGGACGGGGTCAGAGCTTTCACACCCGTCCCTTCCGCCCAACACGGCGCTCCGGTGTCCCAGGTGCCCCCAGGTCTGCAGTCAGCGGACTACGTGTTCATCCGTCACGACGCACACCGCCCCCCTCTGCAACCCCATTATGACGGCCCCTTCCGCGTCCTGGAACGGGGAACTAAGCACCTGGTGGTGGATTTTGGGGGCACGGCCGAGCATGTTTCAGTGGACCGAGTTAAACCCGCACACCTGGACTTGACGCAGCCGTTGGAGTTAGCCCAACCTCCTCGTCGCGGTCGTCCCCCGGCTCCGCCTCCTCCCCCCGTGGAGGCCCGAGCTGCCTCTTCTGCTCCTCAGGCCGACCTCCACAGGCCCGCGTCAATGCCTCCCAGAGACACTCCGGCCCCTGTTATCCGGAGCCGCCGCGGACGGCCTGTCGTCCCCCCGCGCCTGCCTGACTTCAATTACTAGGGCGAATTCTGGGGGGGCTCATGTGGTGGACACGTATTGGGGACAGAATTCAACCCAGGAACTAAGGGTTAAGTCATGGTTGCCCTGGCAGGTTAACGCAGGGTTAAGTTATGGTTGTCCAGCCAGTTTTCGGGTTATTCTTGCCACCTCCGCTCAGTCGAGCTGTGGTTTGGTTGTCTCTCTGATTTACCGTGGATTAAAGAAAGTTGCCTACACGGCTAAAGTGTGAACCTACGGTCTTCTCCGTTCCTTCGGCTCTACATTATTATTATTATTATGTGCTTATTAACGTGTAACCTCTCATTATGTTTTCTGTTTTGGACTCTGTTAGTCAATGTTTAAGTTAAGACCTTTATTCCGTCGACGGACTTTTATTTTGAAGTACTTCCTTCGCAACCGGCAAATTGTAATCAGGAAGTGTTATACCGTCTTACCAGTACATTGTGTGTGCCGCAAAAGGTTATCCGCCGTCCTTGATTCTTACGTCTTGATACACGCAATGTTTGTAAATATTTCAGTTTATGTGGCCTATATTTACTACAGCATAACAAAGTCCATCCCATTCATTTTTCGTTGTATCTGTTGCATATGTTATGCCGTGTTGTTTTGTGCTAGCTTGCTATGTGTTAGCATGTTCCCTTTTGCTAGTCGTAAGCCACGTTATACCTATCTGTATATTGGCTAGTCTACAGCTCTTGTTTCGTGCACTGAGGCACTCTTATTTGTACCTTTGATATGTCTTATGTGTTCATATTGTGTACTTACTTTGTAGTACCTTCAATTTTGTAACTGCGGTGTTATATTGTGTTTGTATATTTCAGTTTTACCTTTTGGCAAGTAAACATCTCAAACTTCACTCCATCTCCTGAAATGATTGATTGCCGAAGAGTTTAGCTGACTGGATAGTTGGGTTATTGCTCAGATCCTCCGAGACCAGTACAGTGAAAAAACAGCATATCACCAAGCCGTAAGAAGGGAGTGGCTGGATAAGAGACTGAAGGACCGTCATACAGGCATTGAGCAAGCCTCCACGACACCCTCCCCTGATGTCCTCACTTCAGTGAGCCCACACATCTTCTCTCACCATGGCAGAAGGAGGCGCACATTGTAGTATTCCTGTAAATTGTGTCTTGCTTATGTTGTATTTTGAATTGCACTACCCATACTGAATGCAAGATTTGAATATGATACTTACTTCTTTAACCTTCCTACTTATCTAAAGGGTATACCTTGTTCGAGAGTTCTGTTTATCATATGCTAAAAAACAAAAACAAAATATTGTTGCCTTGAAGTAGTTACAGTGTTTTTGTTTTTTAAATGTGCCGTTTAGAATAATGCACTTGTGTCATAACATGGTTTACTTACTGGAGCAGTAGAAATGTGATTGATGCCAAATACACTACCGTTCAAAAGTTTGGGATCACCCAAACAATTTTGTGTTTTCCATGAAAAGTCACACTTATTCACCACCATATGTTGTGAAATGAATAGAAAATAGAGTCAAGACATTGACAAGGTTAGAAATAATGATTTGTATTTGAAATAAGATTTTTTTTACATCAAACTTTGCTTTCGTCAAAGAATCCTCCATTTGCAGCAATTACAGCATTGCAGACCTTTGGCATTCTAGCTGTTAATTTGTTGAGGTAATCTGGAGAAATTGCACCCCACGCTTCCAGAAGCAGCTCCCACAAGTTGGATTGGTTGGATGGGCACTTCTTTGAGCAGATTGAGTTTCTGGAGCATCACATTTGTGGGGTCAATTAAACGCTCAAAATGGCCAGAAAAAGAGAACTTTCATCTGAAACTCGACAGTCTATTCTTGTTCTTAGAAATGAAGGCTATTCCATGCGAGAAATTGCTAAGAAATTGAAGATTTCCTACACCGGTGTGTACTACTCCCTTCAGAGGACAGCACAAACAGGCTCTAACCAGAGTAGAAAAAGAAGTGGGAGGCCGCGTTGCACAACTGAGCAAGAAGATAAGTACATTAGAGTCTCTAGTTTGAGAAACAGACGCCTCACAGGTCCCCAACTGGCATCTTCATTAAATAGTACCTGTTAGAGCCTGTTTGTGCTGTCCTCTGAAGGGAGTAGTACACACCGGTGTAGGAAATCTTCAATTTCTTAGCAATTTCTCGCATGGAATAGCCTTCATTTCTAAGAACAAGAATAGACTGTCGAGTTTCAGATGAAAGTTCTCTTTTTCTGGCCATTTTGAGCGTTTAATTGACCCCACAAATGTGATGCTCCAGAAACTCAATCTGCTCAAAGAAGTGCCCATCCAACCAATCCAACTTGTGGGAGCTGCTTCTGGAAGCGTGGGGTGCAATTTCTCCAGATTACCTCAACAAATTAACAGCTAGAATGCCAAAGGTCTGCAATGCTGTAATTGCTGCAAATGGAGGATTCTTTGACGAAAGCAAAGTTTGATGTAAAAAAAATCTTATTTCAAATACAAATCATTATTTCTAACCTTGTCAATGTCTTGACTCTATTTTCTATTCATTTCACAACATATGGTGGTGAATAAGTGTGACTTTTCATGGAAAACACGAAATTGTTTGGGTGATCCCAAACTTTTGAACGGTAGTGTATGTTGTATGTTATGAAGGCATTTTATTTTAAGAAGGGAGATGTAGTACTCATGTAACCTATCACGTGACAGTTGATAGGACAGGATATGACATATGACGCATGGCAGTACTGGAGGTCAGAGATGTCATGTGTAATATTTGCTAGTAATATTTGATTTGCTAATGTCCCTTACGGCTTTCCGTAGCGCCACAACAAAGTCACGTGATGTACGTAACAACGTCAGTCGGAATCCGGTCGGTGAATAAACACCCAGCACGAGAGAAGTCGTCCTTGCTTCATTAATGTTATAAGTTAACATAGCCAGAGGGCACAGATCATTACATGGTGTCAGAGTAGCGGAGTTTAAATACCCAATATGGATTCGTACGGCATTCCAGCTCCACGGATGGACTGGGAATCGGCGAACTTACCTGAAGCATGGAGACGATTTCGACAAACAACGGAGCTAATGTTCAAGGGCCCCCTGCGCGGGAAGAACGAAGAGGAGAAATGCAGCTACCTCCTGCTCTGGATAGGGGAAAAAGGGCGCGATGTGCACAACACTTGGACACTCAGCGGAGAACAAGCCAAGAAGCTAGAAACGTACTACGATAAGTACACTGAGTACATCACCCCCAAAGCAAACCCGATTTATGCCAGATATAAATTTCATGAAAAGATGCAGGGAGGGAGTGAATCCTTCGAACGATTTGTAACTGAGCTAAAGCTCCTAGTCAAAGACTGTGGCTACCCAAATGCCGACGAGATGGTCAGGGACCGCATCGTGTTTGCCACCAACTCACCCAGAGTGAGAGAAAAGCTACTTAGCCAGGGAGCTGAGCTAACGCTAGAAAAAGCCATAGATGTAGCCCGCTCACACGAGCTAGCAAAGCAACAGCTAAAGTTTATGGGCCAGGGCAGCACACATGAAACGGTGCACGCAATAGGCAGAAAGACTTACAAACCGAACGCACCCAAAGCAGCTAACGCTAACTTCAGACAAAGGGAGGGTAACGTTAGCACCGCCGCCAGGGCGTGTAGCTATTGTGGAGGGCTACACGGCGCTAAAGCCACTTGCCCAGCTAAGGGTAAACAATGCATTAAATGCAAGAAGCTCAATCATTTTGCTAAAGTATGCAAGTCTAGCTCCCAGGGACAGACAAAGTACTACCGCAGCACAGTACATGCCGTCGGAGAGAACCCAGAAGAGTACACCACTGACAGAGAGCAGGAAGAACTGTACTTCGACAACATTACAGTGGAGAGCACCGCTGTGGGAGAACAGACAGAGCTGTACATAGACTGCATCTCAATAGAGAACAACGGAAAAAGCAACGAGCAGGCTTACGTAGAGGTTGGAATTGGCACACCTCCACAGAAGGTAAAGTTTAAACTAGACACTGGGGCACAGGCCAATACTATTCCCACCAACCTGTTCCAGGCGCTGTTCAAAAATGTGACTCTGAAACCAGCAATACACAGACTCACTGAATATGGAGGAGGCGCGCTGAGCGTGAAAGGCACATGCAAACTCAAATGTAAGTACAGAGACAATGCAATGATGCTGGACTTTTACGTCATTGACACAAACGCCCCACCAGTCATGGCAATGAAAACATGCCGTGACCTAAACTTGGTAAAAATAGTGATGGCTGTGAGCGAGGAAAACAATGTCACATCACAGAGCATAATGGATGAGTATGCAGATGTTTTCCAGGGAATAGGAGAGTTCCCAGGCGAGTGCACCTTCCGCGTCACACCAGATGCAACGCCGGTCGTCTGCCCGCCACGCAGAATCCCCATCGCCCTACGCAGCAAACTGAGGGACGAGCTTGACAGCATGGAGAAAGGCGGCATAATCTGTAAGGTAACAGAACCCACAGAATGGGTGAACGCACTTGTCATTGTTGAGAAGCCAAAGACAGGCAAACTTAGAGTGTGTTTAGACCCCAGAGCTCTTAACAAAGTGATACAACGACCTCACTACCCCCTCCCCACGCTGGAGGACGCCACCACGAAGCTCGCTGGAGCTGAGTACTTTAGCGTGTTAGACGCGCGGTCAGGCTATTGGGCCATCAAACTGAGCACTGAATCCTCAATGTTGACGACATTTAACACAGTGTTTGGCAGGTATCGTTTCCTCAGACTGCCATTCGGAATCGTGTCCGCTCAAGACGAGTTTCACAGACGCGTGGACGAAACATATGGAGGATTGGACGGTGTGACGGCCATAGTGGACGACATACTAGTGTTCGGCAAGACTAAAGAGGAACATGACCAGCGTCTCAGAGCGATGCTGAAGCGCACAAGGGAGCGAGGGGTGAGGCTCAACCCCGACAAGTGTCACATATGCGTGTCCGAGGTAAGCTACTTCGGCCACACGCTCTCACACGAAGGCATCAAACCAGACCCACACAAGGTGAAGGCGGTCAAGGACATGCAACCCCCACAGAACAAAGCAGAGCTGGAGACAGTCCTCGGCATGATCAACTACCTCGCCAGATTCGCTCCACACCTCTCACAGATAAACTCACCCCTCAGACAGCTTCTGAAACAGGACAGTGAGTTTGTGTGGGATGCAGTCCACGACAAGGCGTTCCAAGAGATGAAGAATCTCATTACACAGCACCCAGGTCCAGTACTCTCATATTTCGACCCGCAGAAAGAGCTGCGACTCCAAGTGGATGCATCCAAAAGTGGCCTTGGGGCTGTCATGCTCCAAGATGGCAAACCAATTGCCTATGCGTCCAAGTCACTCAACAGCACTGAAGAAAACTACGCACAGATAGAGAAGGAGCTCTACGCTGTGGTCTTCGACTGCAAGAGGTTCCACGAGTACATGTACGGACGAAAAGTGATTGTGGAGTCAGACCACAAGCCTCTGGAGGCAATACTAAAAAAGCCACTGGCAGCAGCACCACCCCGGCTGCAACGGATGATCCTGGTGCTCCAAAAATACGACATCCAAATCATCCACCGCCCCGGTAAGGACATACCGGTGGCCGACACACTGTCACGCAAGTCAATAGAACACCACGACAGTGACCTACAGGAAGGGATGGAGGCCCAAGTGCACACAGTCCTCAGCAACATCCCTGTGAGCGACACAAGACTCACAGAAATCAAGCAGGAAACAGCGCAAGATCCACAGCTCACCGCACTCAGACGAGCCACACTCACTGGCTGGCCAGACACAAAGAAAAAGTGCCCGCCCAGCATCCAGGAATACTGGAACCACAGAGCAGAAATCTCAGAAATGGACGGTATCCTGTTCAAAGGTGAGAGAATCATTGTCCCCCAAAAGCTTCGCAAGGACATGATACAGCGCATCCATGCCAGCCACCTTGGCGTGGAAAAAAGCAAATGCCGAGCAAGAGACTTACTGTTCTGGCCTGGCATGGGGAAACAGATTGAGGATGCGGTAACAGACTGCAGCATATGCCAAGAACGGCGCAGCGCAAATGCAAAGGAACCAATGAGGTCACACGCCATACCCGAGCGGCCGTGGCAAGTGATAGGCACAGACCTATTCACATGGAGCTCACAGGACTTCATAGTCACTGTGGACTACTACTCCAGATTCTTCGAGCTAGAGAGACTTTACAGCTGCACCTCATCTGCCGTCATCATGAAGCTGAAAGCAGCAATGGCTCGACACGGAATCCCCGAGACTATCATCAGCGACAACGGTCCGTGCTACAGCTCTGGTGAGTTCCGCAACTTGGGGGTTTCTCACACACCACCACAAGCCCCCACTACCCACAGAGCAACAGCCTCTCCGAGAAGACTGTCCAGACGGCCAAACGCATCCTGGACAAAGCCAAAGCTGAGAACAAAGACCCCTACATGAGCTTACTGGAGTATCGCAACACACCGGTGGACAACCTGAAATCACCGGCACAGCTACTGATGAGTCGGAGGCTGCGGTCCATTCTCCCATCAACAGCAAAACACCTGCAGCCGCAGATCGCCAGTCAGGAGGATGTTCACAAAAGGAGAGAGGTATGTCAACAGCGCCAGCAGGCATACTACAACCGAACAGCCAAACCTCTGCCCCACCTGCCCGCAGGCACACCAATCCGCTTCAGGCAGGAGGATGGATCCTGGAGACCTGCAACTGTGGAAAGACCAGCGAACACAGACAGGAGCTACCACATCCAAACGAAAGAAGGTCAGATCTACCGACGCAACCGTCAACACCTGCGACAAAGCAGAGTGAACACTCACACTACACACACACACCCTTCACAGCAGACTGTTACCAGCGCTAACAACAACACACAAGCCCATCAGCAAGAGCATGCTGAACCTCCAGACACGAACAATCAGCGACAACCAGACACACAGCCTGGTTACACCACGAGGTCAGGTCGCACGATCAAACCAAGACAAATCCTTGACTTATGAATGTTAAAAAAAGAGAGAATTTTACACCAACCTGTACTATACCTGCTATGTTTTGAAAATAAATATTTACAGCGTTCACTTACCTTGTGTACCTACCTGCTGTTTGCAGTTACCAGTAATGAAATGAAAAAAAAAAGATGAAATGTTATTACGGTGTTGTAGAGCCGAAGGAACGGAGAAGACCGTAGGTTCACACTTTAGCCGTGTAGGCAACTTTCTTTAATCCACGGTAAATCAGAGAGCAACCAAACCACAGCTCGACTGAGCGGAGGTGGCAAGAATCCTCAGAAAACTGGCTGGACAACCATAACTTAACCCTGCGTTAACCTGCCAGGGCAACCATGACTTAACCCTTAGTTCCTGGGTTGAATTCTGTCCCCAATACGTGTCCACCACATGAGCCCCCCCAGAATTCGCCCTAGTAATCGAAGTCAGGCAGGCGCGGGGGGACGACAGGCCGTCCGCGGCGGCTCCGGATAACAGGGGCCGGAGTGTCTCTGGGAGGCATTGACGCGGGCCTGTGGAGGTCGGCCTGAGGAGCAGAAGAGGCAGCTCGGGCCTCCACGGGGGGAGGAGGCGGAGCCGGGGGACGACCGCGACGAGGAGGTTGGGCTAACTCCAACGGCTGCGTCAAGTCCAGGTGTGCGGGTTTAACTCGGTCCACTGAAACATGCTCGGCCGTGCCCCCAAAATCCACCACCAGGTGCTTAGTTCCCCGTTCCAGGACGCGGAAGGGGCCGTCATAAGGGAGTTGCAGAGGGGGGCGGTGTGCGTCGTGACGGATGAACACGTAGTCCGCTGAGTGCAGACCTGGGGGCACCTGGGACACCGGCGCGCCGTGTTGGGCGGTAGGGACGGGTGTGAAAGCTCTGACCCCGTCCAGCAAGGAGGCTCGTTGGTCCACAGCTGACCAGGGACGCGTTGCATTGGGCATGAAATCGCCTGGGACTCGCAGCGGCGTGCCGTACACCAGCTCCGCAGAGGAGGCTTGTAGGTCTTCCTTCGGGGCGGTCCGCAGGCCCAGCATGACCCATGGGAGCTTGTCGACCCAGTTGCAGTCCTTGAGAGTAGCCCGAAGCGCAGCCTTCATGGACCGGTGGAAGCGCTCACATAGGCCGTTCGCCTGAGGGTGGTAGGCGGTAGTGCGATGAAGCTTGACGCCCAGAGCCTCACCCACAGCACTCCATAGCTCTGAGGTAAACTGTGGCCCGCGGTCAGATGAAAGGTCGGAAGGCGTACCGAAACGTGAGACCCACGACCCAATAAAAGCCCGGGCCACATCAGCAGACGTCGTGGATGCCAGGGGAACAGCTTCAGGCCAGCGCGTAGTCCTGTCCACCACAGTCAAGAGGTAGGTGAACCCATGGGAGGGGGGTAGGGGACCAACCAGGTCGACGTGGACATGGTCAAATCGTCTCTCCGGCACTGCGAAGCGTTCCAGGGGCGCCTTAATGTGGCGGTGTATCTTAGCCCGCTGACAGGCAACACACGAGTCGGCCCACGCTTTCACGTCTCTCTTAAGTCCCTCCCACACAAACTTAGCAGAGGTCAGGCGCACGGATGGCTTACCGCCTGGATGAGAGAGGCCATGCACAGCTTCAAATACGGGGCGTCTCCAGCTGTGCGGGACGATGGGCCTGGGCTGTCCTGTGGAGATGTCACACAGGAGGGTGGCACCTGTGTCGCTGAAAGGAACGTCCTGCAGGCGGAGCCCCGTGTCGGAGGCCCGGAGACGGAGGATGCTCGGGTCCGTGGCCTGGTCAGCGGCCATCTGTGCATAGTCAAGGCCTAGGTGGACCGCTCCAATCACTGCCCTAGAGAGGCAGTCAGCTACCTGGTTAGACTTACCAGCGACGTGCTGGATGTCGGTAGTGAATTCCGAAATGTAGGAGAGTTGTCGCTGCTGGCGAGCGGACCATGGCTCGGCCGTCTTGGACATGGCAAACGTGAGGGGCTTGTGGTCCACGTACGCAGTAAACTCGCGGCCCTCTAGCAGGAAACGGAAATGCCGGACAGCGAGCCAGGAGTTCCCTGTCAAAAGTACTATACTTGCGCTCTCGGGGTGTAAGCTGGCGACTGAAAAAGGCCAAAGGCTGCCAAGCCCCCCCCACCCACTGTTCGTGAACCGCACCAACAGCATAGTCCGATGCATCCGTGGTTATGGAAATAGGCGCTGTAGGTGAAGGATGCGCTAGCAGGGTAGCCTGGGAGAGCGCAGCTTTAGTCTCGGTGAACGCACGGTCCCGCTCTGCTGTCCAGTCGACCGCCTGGTTGGGGGACATGCCTTTCAGCGCCTCGTACAGCGGCCGGATGATAAAGGCGGCTCGGGGAATGAAGCGGTGGTAGAATGTCACCATCCCGATGAACTCCCTGAGCGCACGAGCTGTTTGGGGGCGCGGAAAGGCCGCCACCGCTTCCACCTTTGAGGGCAGGGGGACTGCCCCGTCCCCAGTGATGCGATGCCCGAGGAAATCAATGGCTGTCAGCCCGAACCGGCACTTCGCCGGGTTGATGATCAGCCCATGCTGGCTGAGGCGTGTGAAGAGGGCATGAAGATGGGACAGGTGTTCTTCCTCGGAGGCGCTGGCGATGAGTATGTCGTCCAAATAGACGAAGAGGAAAGGAAGGCCACGGAGCACTGAATCCATCAGCCGCTGAAAGGACTGGGCCGCGTTTTTGAGTCCAAATGGCATTCGTAGGAATTCAAATAGGCCGAATGGGGTAGTCACCGCTGTCTTGGGGATGTCTGAGGGGTGCACGGGAACTTGATGATAACCACGGACCAGGTCGACTTTTGAGAAGACGCATTTGCCAGACAGGTTTGCAGAAAAGTCCTGGATATGCGGGACAGGATAGCGGTCGGGCGTGGTGGCGTCATTTAGTCGGCGGTAGTCCCCGCATGGGCGCCAACCTCCATCAGGCTTAGCGACGATGTGGAGTGGGGACGCCCACGGGCTGTCAGAGCGGCGGATGATCCCCATGCGTTCCAGGTGCTCAAACTCAGACTTGGCAATGGCGAGTTTGGCGGGGTCGAGACGCCTGGCTCTGGCGTAGACCGGGGGCCCCTTCGTAGCAATGTGATGCTCCACCCCATGCTTAGCGGTGGGTGCAGAGAAGGTAGGCTGGGTGAGGTCAGGGAACTCAGCGAGGAGGCGGTTGAACTTGTCTGCCTCTGAGAGAGAGTTGGCTAGACCTGCATAGGCCGCTTCCCTCCGCGTACATGCGAAGGAGGAGAAGGTTAAGGCATCGACCAGACGGCTGTTCTGAATATCCACTAGCAAACCGTAAGCGCACAAAAAATCAGCTCCGAGGAGGGGAAGCGTTACATTGGCCATGACGAACTCCCACGTGAAACGTTGTCCACCAAAACACAGTTCTACAGACCGCACGCCGTAGGTGTGGATAGGGCTGCCGTCAGCCGTCGCCAACTGGGGGCCCCGCTCCCCGCCCATGATGTCGACGTCAGTAGCAGGGAGCACGCTTCTCTGTGCGCCCGTGTCACAAAGAAATCGCCGACCGGAGATGGTGTCGAGGATGAAGAGTAGCCTGCTCGTATCGCCAACACTCATGGCCACTACTGAGTGTTGGCCCTCTCGTTTCCCGTCGGCCTGTAGTTGCAGGGGGAACGGCACCGTTTAGCTTTCGCACCAAATCGAGCGTGGTACATACAGAGTCCAGAGGGCTTGTAGCGGTCTGATGCTGTGGCGCCACCGTCGGGCCACGCCCGCGATGTCGGCGGGGGGCCAGTGAAGGTAGGAGCCAGCACCCCGGCATGGGAGGAACGTTGTGTAGCGACGAAGAATCGGTCAGCCTCCTTTGCCAGCTCACGGGGATCAGTGATGGTGGAGTTAGCGAGCGCAGTCTGGACGTGGGGCGGCATGTTGCGCAGAAACAGCTCCATAAACAGGAAACATGGCTTTTCTTGACCCAGTAGGTTTAACATCCTGCTCATTAGCTCCGATGGTTTGCCATCTCCCAAGCCCTGAATTGCGAAGAGGTGACGTGCTCTCTCCGTTGTTGACAGTTCAAAAGTTTCAAGGAGGAGATGTTTAAGTGCGGCGTATTTACCATCGGCCGGTGGGTTGGTTATGAAACCGCTTATCCTGGAAGCCGTAGCGCACCCCAGCGCTGCCACTACGTAGTAGTACCTGGTCTCGTCTGCTGTTATGTCTCTGAGCGCGAACTGTGCTTCAGCCTGCGCGAACCATGTAGCCGCGGAAGACTCCCAAAACTCCGGCAGTTTAATTGCAACGGCGTTCGTAGCCATAATGTGTGTGGTTTCAGAAAACTTATCCGAAAACCGACGTCGGGGTCACCAGTGTAGAGCCGAAGGAACGGAGAAGACCGTAGGTTCACACTTTAGCCGTGTAGGCAACTTTCTTTAATCCACGGTAAATCAGAGAGCAACCAAACCACAGCTCGACTGAGCGGAGGTGGCAAGAATCCTCAGAAAACTGGCTGGACAACCATAACTTAACCCTGCGTTAACCTGCCAGGGCAACCATGACTTAACCCTTAGTTCCTGGGTTGAATTCTGTCCCCAATACGTGTCCACCACAGTGTCACATTTAGACAGTGAAGGAAATGTTTTACACTACTTGTTGCAGTCCAGTTATATAAGAGTTCCACTTTCATATTCTTTCTTATTAAGATTGTATTCGCTTATAAACGTGCTCAACGTGGTCTGTATCTCTGCAGAGAAAGCAGCACTTTTCAGAAAAAGGGAGATGTAATAGTTGCTAGTAATATTTGATTTGCTAATGTCCCTTACGGCTTTCCGTAGCGCCACAACAAAGTCACGTGATGTACGTAACAACGTCAGTCGGAATCCGGTCGGTGAATAAACACCCAGCACGAGAGAAGTCGTCCTTGCTTCATTAATGTTATAAGTTAACATAGCCAGAGGGCACAGATCATTACACGATGGAGTTCATTAAAGACAAACAATTCGAGTAAACTGTCTAAGTCATTATACCGTATCAATGAATACGACATGATGTCAGAGAAGTTCATCGAACTCACGTCAAAGAGAGAGAAGATGGATTCCCACGGCGTTCCGAGCCCTATGATGGGCTGGGATTCGACGAACCTGCCGGACGCATGGAGAAAGTTCCGACAGCATGTTGAGCTAATGTTCTCAGGCCCACTACGTTTGCAAAACGAAGAAGGAAAGTGCAGTTATCTTCTACTATGGGCGGGAGAAAAAGGACGCGACTTCTTCAACACATGGACCCTGACAGCTGCTGAAGCTAAGTTACTGAAAACGTATTATGATAGATACGAGGAGTACGTGATTCTTAAAGCTAACCCGATTTTTGCAAAGTATAAGTTTCATGAAAAGATGCAGAACGTGGGAGAGTCCCTTGATAATTTTGTAACAGAGCTAAAGTTACTCGTTAAAGACTGCAACTATGCTAACAACGACGAAATGGTCCGGGATAGGATTGTTTTTGCAACCAGCTCACCAGGAGTGCGTGCGAAACTGCTTACCCACGGACCAGATTTGACCTTAGAGAAAGCCATCGAAATCGCTAGATCACATGAGCTAGCACAGGAACAGATCAGAATGATGGTTGGCAGCCGCGCCAGTAGCGATGCGGCTGTACATGCTGTAAATAAGAAGCCCAACAGGAATGAAACAGTTAGCCACAGACGGGCGATATGTCAAAGGAAATGATGACCACAAACAATACAGAAATGAGAAGTGTGGCTATTGTGCACGGGAACACAATGACGATGAGGTCTGTCCAGCAAAAGGGAAACAGTGTAGCAAGTGTAAAAAATGTAATCACTTTGCTAAAGCTTGCAAGAACGGACCACAACAACAAAGATACACAGGAAAAGTGCATGGCATAGTAGCACATGACAGTGTGACCGAGGACGAATCCTTCATAGACACAGTTACTAAGAAACCCAGTAATAATGACAAAAGGCAAGCATTTGCTGAACTGGAGTTGGGACCACAAAGGCACAAACTGAAGTTTAAACTGGACACAGGTGCTGATGTAAACACAATACCGAGAGACATTTATGACAGGCAGGCCCGTAGCCAGAAACATGTTTTTTGGGGGGGGGGGGGCGGGCAACACTGCCGAAAGCTACCGGTAAATAAAATTCCCACACTGTATACTATAGCTTAATACCCAACCGTACGGTAAATGTCAACGTATTAATGGCCCATAGATAATCATCAATGCATTAATAAATAAAAGTGGGTCTTACCTTATAAAAGCAGGTCCAATCGTCTTTTTTGTCTGCAAAAGATGCCCAGTGCCTCTTCCGGCGTCATCACAATGTCTCTGTGCTCCGAGAGCAATGTCAGTCCATTAAGCCGTCTTTCCGTCATTGTACTGCGCATTTTGTCCTTGATCCTTCCCAGACGGGAAAAAACTTCTCTCGACATGGGCACTGGTGACAGGAAGCGTGGTCAAAACGCGGAGAAGCTTGAAGATGCTTGGAAACAACTCACTGTTACAGGCATTTAATACCTCAGTGGCATTTTGTGGAACATAAGTTGCATCTTTCCATTTATCCCGCCAGGTGTCAATTTCTGACTTTACAACTTCCAGATGCGGTGACACTTCATCAGGAAACAGGTTGGAGAGCGCGTGAGCTGAGCTGTCGTTCAGCATGCTGACCTTAGATGGCAGTAAGGAGCAGAGGTTGGAGATCACATTTCTGTGTTTGCTGAAGCGTTCCTTCATCTGTGATGAATAAAAGTCAAGCATGACTATGAAAAGCTTTTGCCGGTAGTGATTTTCACAGGCCTTCAATGGATCCTCATTGCAGTCCGCGCCTCTTCGTGGTCGAAATTCAACCCCATACTTGGCTGCTTGGGAAGAGGTCTTTTGGAAAATCTGCCTGAACTCCATCTTAGAGTTAGCCCTCATCTCATCTACCTGCTTAATAACAGCATCAGCAGCTGAAACGCAACTCACCAAGTCACAATTTTCCTTCTGAAGGAAGGTGGACAGGTGGTAGGTTTTTGCAAGCATCTTCTCACTCACATTCATGGACAGCATGAATTCTGCATTGTCAATTGAATTAAAGAGCTGAGTGGCTTTGACAGATGTGTCTCCTGTGAAGGTTTCACTGATTTTCTGCAGGCTGGATCGCACAGGGTCTAAAAGCTCGTTGAATGTAAATATTGCGTCGTGGCGTTCGACCCATCTCGTTTCACACAACTTCGTCAGTCGCGTTTTCTTGCAGTCGGGTAAAAGACGCTCCGTCTCGTGTCGCAGACTGCATGCAGACCGCAAAGCCGAATCGTGGAAAAAAGTGCAGATTTCCGAGACAATTCCAAAGCAATTTCGCACCATTTGTACAGTGCAGCGCTTGTTTAGGACCAAATTCAAACTGTGGCTGGCACAGTGCACATAAACTGCTTGCTTGTGCTTCTCTTTGATTTTAGCTTGGGCACCATTTAAACGGACACTCGTGGCAGATGCGCCGTCGTATCCCTGGCCACGTAAATACTGTAAATCAACGCCTGCATTTGTCAACTGACTTTCGATTGAATTGGCGATTGCCTCCCCGGTTAACTTCTCAATATCAACAAAGGACAAAAACTCCTCTCTGATGCTATATTGGCTGTCATGCTGGTTCACGTATCTGACACAGACAGAAAGCTGCTCCCGCCCTGAAACATCTTTCATTTCATCTGCCAACACAGCGAAACACTGTGCGGAGTTTACTTTCTGCACCAGTTTGTTTGTTATCACATCTCCAGTTATGCTGATTATTTCATTTTGTACGTCAGGACTGCAGTAGCTAGCGTTTGCTGCACATTTACCCAAGTGTTGTAACAGTACTGTGTCGCCAGATGTAGCCCTAAACCTGAGTAAAGCCCTGAAATGTCCGTCATTGTGAGTTGGCTCATTCAATGTCACTGGTCCTGAATCAATATCACCTCTCAGGGCGAGTTCTTGTTGCAATGATGCTTTTGAGTTTTTCTCTGTTTTCTTGGACTCGCTTTTTTCTCTCAGAATCGAGCCTCAGTGAAATTGCATCCATTTTATTGTTGAGAACCATTTGGAAATTGTCCGCTTTCAGACATGCATCCTTGTGATATGCCTTTTGTGCATGGTCTTTGGACGTCTCTAAAGCATGTTTCCAGTCTGAGAAGTGGACATTAATTAGCTTGCCAGCTTTTCTGTGCCCTCCCTTGCCCACATGCTCGACTGCAAACGCAACACAGTGCTTACCAAAACAACCGTCGGACCTTGTTGAGTATACTAGCCAGCTAAACTGGTCAATCCCATGACGTTGGAAACGTAGTTTACCTCCTAGTTTTGTAGGGAATGTTTGTCCGATATTAGCCGTCCAGTCAAGTGAGTATATTTCTCTTCTCTGTTCGTCTGATATTTTCCCACCAATATAATCCACAAAGTCGTGTGAAAACGTTTCCGAGGTAGAGTACGGCGGGCGGGTCTGCTAACTCTGGCTCCGTTTCCGAGGAGGAGGGCAGTGGGTCGGCTAACACTTGCTCCGGGAAATCGGTAACGTTAGTGACCAGATCATCTGTAATGTTCTTGTTTTTCTTTTTTGAGTCGGGACACGTTGAAACAAAAAAAAATCACTGATTTTACGAGTATTAACTTGACTGCTCTTGCCTGATTTACAGGTAGCTTTCGGCAGCTCCATTGCTTTTGAAAAGCAAACTATAGATCGACCATTTAGCTAGCATAACCAGTGGCAGGTTGCTTAGCTGACTCGTCAGACCCCTGAGCCAATAAAAGCCTGTGATTTTATTTGTTTTACGAAACAGACCAATAAGATACATCATGTTTGGAAATAAATTAACTGGCAGGTTTAACGCCTGTCAGTCACGATAGATGCAGTGTATGAGTAGGCTAGAGGGGCGGTGACAAATAATCAAAACGATAACTAAATAATTATTGGTGCCATTTCAGACGGGCCGTGGGGTTTCGGGGGGGGGGGGTTCAGACACGAAAACCACCTACCTGGCTACGTGCCTGATGACAGGGACTTTAGAGATGTTGATCTAAGACCAGCAGAAATAAAACTCAGTGCATATGGTGGTCAAGTGCTGCATGTGACAGGGATGTGTGGCTAGAATGCAAGTACAACGGCACTACTGTCGTGTGAAAGTTTTACATAGTCAGTACACAGGGCCCACCTGTCCTAGGCTTGCAAGCCTGCCTAGACACAGGTTTAGTCAAACTGGTGCTATCTGTCGCTGCTGCACAAAATTAACCTACTAACATTATGGCTGAGTACTCTGATGTGTCTAAGGGCATTGGACAGTTCCCAGGAGAATGCACAATCCACCTGAAACCAGATGCAGTACCAGTGGTGTACCCTCCACGACGGATTCCACACAAGCTCCGCAACCATTTGAAAGAAGAGCTTGATGAGATGGAAAGAGCTGGAGTCATCCAGAAGATAACAGAACCTACAGAATGGGTAAATGCACTGGTGGTTGTTGAAAAACCCAGCACTGGCAGACTGAGAATATGCCTTGACCCCAAAGGCCTGAGTCAGGCAATACAAAGACCACATTACTCAATGCCTACATTAGATGACATGACACCAAAGCTGCCTGGAGCACAATATTTCAGTGTGCTTGATGCACGGGCAGGCTACTGGGCGATCAAACTGACAGAAGAGTCTTCAATGTTGACAACCTTTAACACTGTAGTTGGCTGGTTCAGGTTTTTCCGCCTTCCTTTTGGTGTCATTTCAGCACAGGATGAGTTCCAGAGGAGGATTGATGAGACCTACGAGGGCGTCAGTGGCATTGTAGCCATCATTGACGACATTCTGGTGTATGGCAGCACAAAAGAGGAGCACGACGCAAACCTACGGGCCATGCTGCAGAGGACGAAGGAAGGAGGGGTAATGTTAACCCCAGATAAATGTGTCATCTGTGTTCCAGAGGTCAAATACTTCGGGCACAGGCTGAGTTGTGAGGGCATCAAACCAGACCCAGGCAAGGTGGAAGCCATCAGAGATATGGAGTAACCTCAGAACAGGGCAGAGCTTGAGACAATACTGGGGATGACCAACTACCTGGCCAGATTCGCACCCAGATTGTCAGAGGTGAATGCACCACTACGTAAACTACTGAAGGAAAGCAGTGAGTTTGTCTGGGATGCAACACACGACAAGGCGTTCCAGAACATGAAAGATCTCATTGTACAGGAACCAGGTCCAGTCCTCACGTACTTTGATCCAGAAAAAGAACTGACACTACAAGTTGATGCATCCAAGAGTGGCCTCGGAGCAGTGCTCCTACAGGAAGGTAGGCCAGTTGCATACGCCTCAAAGTCACTAAATCAGTCGGAAGAAAACCGCGCTCAAATTGAGAAGGAGCTCTACGCGGTCCTCTTTGGGTGTAAGCGCTTTCACCAATACGTGTATGTGTAGTACACCGGTCACATATGGTCGCCGTGTAGTCATCCAGTCTGACCACAAGCCTCTCGAATCGATACTGAAGAAATCCCTCGCAGCAGGACCAGTCAGACTTCAACGCATGATACTGCAACTACAAATATATGAGATCACTATCATGCACTGCCCCGGAAAAGATATTCCAGTCGCAGAGACGTTGTCCAGGAAGTCAATCGTCACCGACGAGACCAATCTGAGTGAAGGCATGGATGCCCAAGTACACATGCTCATGAGTAACCTACCTGTGAGTGACAGCAAGCTTATGGAAATCCAGGCAGCTACACCCCGAGACGCGCAGCTCACAGTGTTGAAACAGGTAATTCGGGCCAGCTGGCCTGAATCAAGAAAGAAGTGTCCAGCCAGTGTTGCTGAATATTGGAATTACCGGGACGAGATCACAGAAATCAACGGTATGTTGTTCAAAGGTGAGAAAATCGTCGTTCCGCACACACTACGAGAAGAAATGCTAAGACGCATACACACAGGACACATGGGAGTAGAAGAGAGTAAAGAACGGGCTGGAGACATTCTATTTTGGCCTGACATGAATGCACCGATACAATATGTAGTGGAGAGATGCCCCATATGCATAGAGCACTGCAGCTCAAACACGAAAGAACCAATGATCTCACACCCTATTCCTGAGTGGCCATGGCAGGTTGTAGGTACAGACTTGTTCACTTCTGAAGGGCAAGACTACACAGTAGTTGTAGATTACTACAGTAGATACTTTGAAATCGACAGACTAAATCACACTACTTTGTCTGTAGTCATCCACAAAACGAAGGCCATATTTGCTAGACAAGGAATCCCTGGAAGAGTTATTAGTGATAATGGTCCTTGTTACAGCTCCAGGGAGTTCAAGAGCTTTGCAGAAGCATGGGAGTTTAACCACATCCCTTCTAGCCCCCACTATGCACAGAGTAACGGCCTTGCAGAGAGAACGGTCGAGACAGCCAAGATGATACTGGACAAAGCCAGAGCAGAAAGAAAGGATCCATACCTCAGCTTGCTGGAGTACTGCAACACTCCAGTCGACGGCCTGAAGTCACCAGCCTAGCTGCTAATGAGTCAACGACTGAGGTCAGTACTTCCCACCATAGGTAAACAACTCCAGCCACAAGTTGTCTGATAAAAGGCTGTGCATGCCAGGAGAGTAGAGTGTCAGCACAGACAGAAGCAATACTATGTCCTCAGTGCAAGACCACTGTCAACACTCAAGTGTGGTGACACAGTCCACATCCAACAGCCAAACGGACGTTGGAAACCTGCCACTGTGACAGAGCCTGCAGACACAGAGAGATCCTACAATGTCCACACTGATGAGGGTCAAGCCTATCGTCGCAATCGTCATCACCTGCTACAGCCGAAGGACAACACTACAAACACAAGCTGTGAAGTACATCCAGAACCAAATGATGGTACAGAACAAGGGATGTCAACACCGGACACTGCATCTCCATACACGTACACTACGAGGTTTGGACGTGCAGTTAATCCAAGAAAGGTCCTTGACCTGTAAATGTAAAGGGTGTAGGCGGATCGCTGCCCTACGGACATTTGTCAAGAAAACAAAAACAAAAAAACATTATGTTGAACTTTACATTTTCTGAATTGCACTGAACATGCCAAATGCAAGAGTTAAAGTATACTATTACCTGCTTATCTTGCTTATGTTGTATTTTGAATTGCACTGACCATACTGAATGCAAGATTTGAATATGATACTTAACTCTTTATCCTTCCTACTTACCTAAAGGGTATACCTCGTTCGAGTGTTCTGTTTATCATATGCTAAAAAAAACAAAAAACTGTTGCCTTGAAGTAGTTACAGTGGTTTTTTTTATAGTGCCGTTTAGAATAATGCACTTGTGTCATAACATGGTTTACTTACTGGGGCAGTAGAAATGTGATTGATGCCAAATATGTTGTATGTTACGAACTGAGGAAGCCTCTTGGCTGAGAAGCGAAACGTCTTCACAGATATATACCAAGTCCAGTTGCACTTGATTCAACTCCTTTGGATAAGGGAGATGTAGTATTCCTGTAACCTATCACGTGACAGTTGATAGGACAGGATATGACATATGACGCATGGCAGTACTGGAGGTCAGACATGTCATGGGGATGCCCTGATGGAGTTCATTAAAGACAAACAATTTGAGTAAACTGCCTCATTCATTATACCGTATCAATGAATACGACACACGTGCTAAAGTGCTAGAAGCATATGCCACAGAAGAGGACCTCCGCTCATTACGTTCTCGTTCCTCCAAATCATCAAGTAGTTCCAAGTTCCATCATTCGCCATCGCCAAAGCAGGAGCCAAGGCTGAGGCAGGTATTGCCACGATGGCCTATGCTCAGAGGGAGATTGAACTTAAACTACAGAAGGCCCGTCTGTAAGCTGACCAAGCAGTGGAAGCCACCCTAGAGGCTCTTCAAGTAGAAAAGGAAACAGATGCTGCACAGATTGAAGCAGAACTTCTGGAGTCAGGTTTGATGGACCAAGACCATCAGTCACATAGCAGTAGAGCCTCTAATCATCTCTCACCCCAGACATGACTTCAGCGTAAAGTAATTATGTACTGGACCAAGCCAGCCTGAAGTCCAACCCATTCAGCTCACATGCCTCACCTTACCATGAGCTCCAAGTCACAAGTCACACCCAGCAGCCTGCTACATCCATCCCACTCTACAGACCCCTTCCCATGAAAATGGAGCTGCTCTGGCAGAATGACGGAGGAGCGGACAAGAGAGATCAACAACGACCCCTCAGTGATCCTAATAATAACCAGAAAAGAGCGGTCAGCCCAGGCACCCCTGACACCTCCACCACCAATGACCTCGTCAGGTTTCTTGCGCAGAGCCAGTTGGTGACCTCATGGTTGACCAATTTCGATGACAAGCCAGAGAATTACTGGGCGTGGAAGTCCACCTTCAGTAGAGCCATCACAGACCTGTGCCTGTCAGCGGGAGAAGAACTTGATCTTCTCATCAAATGGCTTAGCAAGGAGTCTTCGGAACAGGCATGGAGACTCAAAGCAGTCAACATCAGGTCAGATTGATGATGGCTTGGCAGAGACTGGAAGAATATGGCTCACCTGAGGCAATTGAAAGGGCTCTCTTCAATAAACTTGGAAGACTTTGCGAAGGTGATGCATAAAGACCTGTACCAGCTCTGTGACCTGGGTGACCTGCTCCTAGAAGTGGAAGCCGTAAAGAGGGATGGCTACTTATCAGGCCTGTCTTACCTGGACACCTCCAGAGGAGTGGCTTCCATCGTCAACAAACTTCCATACAATCTTCAGGATAAATGGGCATTATTTGGATCCACATACAAGCAACAAAACAATGTGGCCATGCCTCCATTCACTGTGTTTGCTGACTTTATCTGCAGGGAAGCCAGAGTAAAAACAGATCCCAGCTTCAACCTCCCACCATAACACACGGCACCTGAAAGGAATGAGAGGTCAGACAGACAAGGGAAGACAGCTATATCAGTACACAAGATGCAAGTGTCTCCTACAGAGAAAACTGAAGATCAAAAGAAAGATATTGACCCTGGAAAACACTGCCCCATCCACGACAAACCCACCCACTGCGGATATGTAAAGGCTTCAGGGAGAAGACTCTAGAAGAGCGAAAACAGTTCCTCAAATACCATCACATATGCTTCCAGTGCTGCTCCTCCACAACCCACCTTGCTAGAGACTGCAACATAGAAGTGGACTGCAACGAATGTGGCAGCGACCGTCACACCTCAGTACTCCACCCGGGACTGGCTCCCTGGAAGTCCAAGTCATCGCCTCCTGCTTCAGAGAACGGGGGGAGGGAGAACAAGTGGACAACCAGGAAGTCACGTCCAACTGCACTGAGGTATGTGGAGAAGGAATGAGTCTTAGGGCATGTTCGAAGATCTGCCTAGTCAACGTTTATCCTGAAAGATGTCGGGGGGAGTCCAGAAGGATGTATGCCATCCTGGACAAGCAGAATAACCGTTCCTTGGCAACACCAGAGTTCTTCAGAATCTTCAAGGTAACCAGTAGTCCATCACTGTACACACTCAAGACATGTGCAGGACTCAAGGACACAGCCGGCAGAAAGGCCTGGGGTTACATTGTGGAGTCAGCAGATGAGAAGGTCAGTTTCCCTCTCCCCACACTACTCGAATGCGATCAGGTTCCAAACAACTGGTCGGAGAGCCCAACTCCCAATGCCGTTCGCCACCACAAGGACCTGAAACGGATTGCAGACGAGATCCCACCCCTGGACCCGGACGCAGGCATACTCCTGTTGCTTGGCAGAGACATTCTGAGAGCACACAAAGTCAGGAGCCAAATAAACGGTCCTCATGACGCCCCATTCGCCCAAAGACTGGATCTTGGATGGGTCGTCATTGGCGATGTGTGCCTTGGAGGAGCACAGAAGCCACCTCACGTCAGAACTTTCAAGACCTCCATTCTGAAAGGGAACGCCCCAGCTTTCTCAGCCCATGCAGCAGCCAGGTCCGGGTGAAAGAGACATTTGCCCACAGCTACCCAGTGTCAACTGCCCTAGACAGCACACGGAAGATGCTCGACGGAGAGAACCTGGTCAGATTCCTGCAGATCATGGACAATGAGTATAGCCAAGATGAGTCTAAAAGCTGAGTCGCACCCCTACCCTTCCAGTCACCACAGAAACGACTGCCCAACAACAGGGAGTACGCCCGAAGCCATCTTAACTCTCTCCGCCACACTCCAGACAAGCAGCCACAAATGAAAGCCCACTATGTAGAGTTCATCGAGAAGATGCTTACCAACAAACATGCAGAGATCGCTCCACCCCTACAGGAAGACCAGGAGCGTTGGTATCGACCATCATTTAGAGTCTGTCACCCCAAGAAGCCAGACCAAATCCATGTGGTTTTCGACTCCAGCACACCTTACGAGGGAGCCTCTCTCAATGACATGCTACTCAGAGGCCCCAATCTCAACAATAGCTTTTGGGGGTGCTCTCGAGATTTTGGAAGGAACCTGTTGCTGTCACTGCTGACATTCAGCACATTTTCCACTGTTTCTTAGTACGTGAAGACCACAGGGACTTCCTCCGCTTCCTGTGGTTCAGCAATAACAACCCCAACAGTAACATTGTGGACTACAGGATGCACGTCTATGTCTTCAGCAACAGCCCATCTCCTGCATACGCCATATACAGCCTGAGGACAGCGGCCAAGGAGGAAGAAGAGAACTTCGGCAGCGACGTGAGGCGGTTCATCAAGCGAAATTATATGTAGACGATGCACTGAAGTCTTTCCCTACCGAAGCAGAAGCCATCAGTGTCCTCGGACGTGCCCAAAGGATGCTTGCAGAGTCGAACCTCAGGCTGCATAAAATAGCCTCCAACAGACCTGCTGTGATAGAAGCATTCCCTCTGGAAGACCGTGCTAAGGATATCAAGGACCTCAACCTTGTTACTGATGACCTTCCCCTTCAACACAGCCTCGGAGTGTTCTGTAACATTGCCACAGACACGTTCACATTCCAGGCCATGGATGAGAAGAAGCCCTTCACCCGTAGAGAGGTGCTGTCTACGGTGAACAGCCTATATGACCCCCCTCGGTCTCTTAGCCCCTGTCACAATACAAGGCAGGCTGCTCCTGAGGAACCTCTCCAAGCAAGGACTGGGACTCACCCCTCCCCAGAAGCATGGACGCAGAGTGGACAAAGTGGGGAGACTGTTGTGGTCCAGACGCAAGGCGCGTCTCCGCCTGAGTCTACCGGCAGGGTTCAATCAGCGCACTCATTGAGAGCGCAGCTACGCACCAGAGGCTCATCGGCGATCAGCGCACCTGAAGCCAATCTGCAGCCAGCTATAAGAGAGGACGCTGACGTGCAATCGTTGCCATATTGTGCCATCTAGTACGGTAGTTACCCAGTGGATCGCTAGACTCTGGCTGTGTTTTTCTCCTGCAATTCCTGTGTTGTGATTCCTGAGTCTAATTCTGTGTCTCTCTCCCCCGTCCTCCCAGAATCCCCGGTGCTTGTGCTTCTCGGGCTCCCATCTTCCTCGCGTCCCTTGTGTTCCTCGGACCCCTCCCTTGTGCTCCCATGCTGCCTCCCGCAGAACCCCTACTCCTGGACTTGCGCTTCACCAACACGCACAAACACCCTCCAGTCATTTACATTCCTGCACACACGCACCACACTCGCCCTGCACACAGACACATAGTCTTTTACACACCCCACATCCAGGACTCTAGTTGCACCATACACATCCCGCATTTCCCTTCCCTGAATAGAAATAAACGTGCCTACGGGCTTGACCCTGCCGGACCCTTGCACTGGTTCCTTTCCGACCCACAACAGAGACTCCCTAAATGACCTACAGCAGCTCCAGATACCCCACTCATATACGTCGTTCTCACCCTCTGGCACTGTACTCAAAAGCTTTGTGTCTTCGCGGATGCCTCTACGAAGGCCATTGCAGCAGTAGCTTACCTGAAAGCCACCATTGAAGAGGGACAGACCGAGGTTGGCTTCATCTTTGGAAAAGCCAAGCTGGCACCCCAACCAGACCTCTCAATTCCTAGACTGGAATTGTGCGCAGCAGTACTTGCAGTCGAGATCGCAGAGTTGATCGTCGAAGAGATGGACCTGGAGTTCCACCGCGCCACATACTACTCAGACAGCAAGGTAGTCTTGGAGTACATTCATAATCAAGAAAGGTGGTTCTATGTCTACGTAAACAACAGAGTCCAGAGGATCCGGCATTCCACATCTCCAGACCAATGGAGGCATGTTCCGACTGACGACAACCCAGCTGACTATGGCTCTAGGTCTATCCCAGCAACTCTCCTGAGCAGCACGACATGGCTCTCTGGACCTGCCTTTCTTCGGAATCCATCTCCCCACTCTTTCGAACCCCAAGAGATGTTCAACCTCGTCTACCCTGCCTCTGACTCTGATGTGCACCCCGAGGTTGCTGTGAACCTCACCTTAGTATCTCAAGACCTGTTGAACCCCAACCGCTTCGAGCATTTCTCAAAGTGGTCTACTCTCATCCCCACAGTTGCACGCTTGATCCATATTGCTCACTCCTTCGCCCTGTCTGCCCAAGATATGCCATGGATGGCATATCTGTCAAAGAGGCCCCTCAGTGGAGGAGCTGGATAGAGCCAAGGTCCTTGTGATGAAGAGCGTCCAACATGAGCTCTATGCTGAAGAACTGAAGAACATAGCCTCCAAACAAAGTCTTCCCCTTGGAGTAGTCTGCTGAAGATAAACCCTATCATCGACAACCATGGGCTCCTCAGAGTTGGAGGCCATACAGCTCAGTCCAAGCTAGCAACTGAAGAAACGAGCCCCATCATCATCCCAGGTCGTCATCACTTCGCGATCCTGCTCGTGCGACATTACCACGAGGCCATCAAACACCAAGGTAGGCACTTTACAGAGGGCGCCGTCAGAGCAGCTGGGCTCTGGTTGGTCGGAGCTAAAAGATGCATCAGCAGCCTTCTCTTCAAGTGCGTCACCTGCAAGAACCTTCGCGGGAAGACAGAACACCAACAAATGGCAGATCTGCCTGCCAAGCGTCTCCAAGTAGCCCCTCCGTTCACCTATGTCGTTGTGGATGTCTTTGGACCATCGGACGTTACCTCATGTTGTACCAGAGGAGGACAGGCCAACAGCAAAAGATGGGCTGTCGTGTTTTCATGCATGTGCACAAGAGCCGTGCACATCGTAGTAATAGAGACTATAGGTGCCAGCAGTTTCATTAATGCCCTGAGAAGGTTCTTTGCCATCAGAGGCCCAGCGAAACAAATACGCTCAGACCAAGGCCCCAACTTAATCGGCGCCTGCAGAGAACTCAAGATGGATAATCCAAGCTCCAGCTGAGAGACTGTGGAGAAGTATCTCCAGGAGCACAACTGGACCTGGGTATTCAACCCATCCCACTCTTCTCACATGGCGGGCGCATCGTAGTGCATGATTGGAATCGCCCATCGCATCCTTGACTGTATGCTCCTTCAAGGTGGATCACACATGAAGTCCCGACTTCCCTCATGGCTGAGGTTACTGCAGTCAGGAATGCTAGACCCCTCGTCCCAGTGCCCTCAGACCCAGAGTCTCCTCTCATACTTACTCCAGCTATGCTCTTGACCCAGAAGACATGCGTTTCCCCTCCCCCTCCAGGTGACTTCGGGGCATGAAATCTTTTCAAGGAAGAATGGAAACGGGTTCAGAGTCTAGCAGACATCTTTTGGAGCAGGTGGCGAAAGGAGCATCTCCACACATTTCAAAGCCGTCGCAAGTGGCAGGAAAAGAGGCCCACCCTCCAAGTAGGAGACATTGTCCTAATGAAGGAAAGTCAGGCCAGAAGAAACCAGTGGCCTATGGCTATGGTTGTGAAGACGCTTCTAAGTCAGGATGGGATGGTGAGGAAAGTAGATATCAGAGTCGTCAAAGAAGACATCCAAAAAGTATTCTCCCACCCAGTCTCCAAAGTGCTACTGTTGCTTTCTACAGAAGACATAAATAGTTTAGGGTTTACTTGGGCTCTTTACAAGACCACAGGCGGGGAGTGTTCTGGACTCTGTTAGTCATTGTTTAGGATGAGACCTTTATTCTGTAAACGGACTTTTATTTTGATTTACTTCCTTCACGACCGGAAAATAGTAACCAGGAAGTGTTATATCGTCTTACCAGTACATTGTGTGTGCCGCAAAAGGTTATCCGCCGTCCTTGATTCTTACGTCTTGATACACGCAATGTTTGTAAGTATTTCAGTTTATGTGGCCTATATTTACTACAGCATAACAAAGTCTATCCCATTAATTTTTCGTTTTATCTGTAGCATGTTATGCCGTGTTGGTTTGTGCTAACTTGCTATGTGTTAGCATGTTACCCTTTGCTACTCGTAATCCACGTTATACCTATCTGTATATTGGCTAGTCTACAGCTCTTCTTTCGTGCACTGAGGGACTCTTATTTGTACCTTTGATATGTCTTATGTGTTCATTTTGTGTACTTACTTTGTAGTACCTTCAATTTTGTAAGTGCAGTGTTATATTGTGTTTGTATATTTCAGTTTGAACTTTTGGCAAGTAAACATTATAAACTTCACTACACCTCCTGAAATGATTGATTGCCGAAGAGTTTAGCTGACTGGATAGTTGGGTTATTGCTCAGATCCTCCGAGACCAGTACATTTTCTCTTATTATCATTATGTGCTTATTAACATAGAACCTGTTATTATGTTTGATCTTATTATCATTATGTGCTTATTAACATAGAACCTGTTATTATGTTTGATCTTATTATCATTATGTGCTTATTAACATAGAACCTGTTATTATGTTTGATCTTATTATCATTATGTGCTTATTAATATAGAACCTGTTATTATGTTTAATCTTATTATCATTATGTGCTTATTAACATAGAACCTGTTATTATGTTTGATCTTATTATCATTATGTGCTTACTAACATAGAATCTGTTATTATGTTTGATCTTGTTATCATTATGTGCTTATTAACATAGAACCTGTTATTATGTTTGATCTTATTATCATTATGTGCTTATTAACATAGAACCTGTTATTATGTTTGAACTTGTTATCATTATGTGCTTATTAACATAAAACCTCTTACTATGTTTGAACTTGTTATCATTATGTGCTTATTAACATAGAACCAGTTATTATGTTTGAACTTGTTATCATTATGTGCTTATTAACATAGAACCTCTTACTATGTTTGAACTTGTTATCATTATGTGCTTATTAATGTAACGGGGGCAGTTCTATGCTGTTCTATGCTGGTCAGCTCGCTGCACGCCCGTCACTCTCATCATTAGCTCTGCGTTGTGTTCTAGTTTGGGTGAGGCCCCAGGTGTTGTGGGGGGCCCTCAGTCTCTCATCATCATCATCATCATCATCATCAAGGAAGGAGGGGGGGACACACAGGACTCTATTTGGCCCGCCTTGCCATTTATTTTCTCTCAGCTCTATAGCCAGCGCGAGCTGCGAACTATATCAACAACAGCATACCCTAGCAACCAATCAACCAACTTTCTTAGCAACAGGAGAGCCTAGCTAACACTTATGACCAACGGCCGTTACATTAAACATTACAAAACATCACAAGAAAACAAGATAACATTACTGAAATGCAAACACACATACCTGTACGAAATCACAGGAAAGAAAAGGAAATACAACGTTGTCTGTCTCATAACGTAGCTATAGGACAGTCACCTGTTAGCAGACAACAACATTAACCAGCTTGTTAGCTAGCATCACCGGCAACACTTCCCCGACTAACAAAATAATTATAAATTTCCTATAAACACTCCCCAAATCACACCCAACTATAAGCTTACAATATTACCTAACATTTATCATTCATTACAATTGAAAAACAATCTATATAATATATTAAATTTAACGAATTTGGCGGAGCAACAGAAGAACGTACCTCTCAGCTCTATAGCCAGCGCGAGCTGAGAGTTTGACAGACCACCCGTAAACAAAACATGGATCTCTTAAAGAGACAGTACAGGTATATGACGGTCGTTGTAAAACATACATAAACATAAATAATGACATAAAATAAAACGTAGTAAACACAAATAACAGCACACAGACAGGATTTCGTGATATTTCATACTCAAACAAAATAAAATAAAAACATTAATTTTAACCTGGTTACATTAACATAGAACCTGTTATTATGTTTGATTTTGTTATCATTAAGTGCTTATTAACATAGAACCTGTTATTATGTTTGATCTTGTTATCATTATGTGCTTACTAACATAGAACCTGTTATTATGTTTGAACTTGTTATCATTATGTGCTTATTAACATAGAACCTGTTACTATGTTTGAACTTGTTATTATGTGCTTATTAACATAGAACCTGTTATTATGTTTGAACTTGTTATCATTATGTGCTTATTAACATAGAACCTGTTATTATGTTTGAACTTGTTATCATTATGTGCTTATTAACATAGAACCTGTTATTATGTTTGAACGTGTTATCATTATGTGCTTATTCACATAGAACCTGCGAGGTAGTCCTCTCAAATGTCTGAGAGTGCGAAATAAGCGACGCATGTTGCGTCTGTCCTGTCTGAGCCGGGACAACCCTTCAGGTTCCCCGCTGGCGGCGCCCTCCACCCGGACTGTCACGTCCAGAGGCCTGCCTTGTATTTCCAGCCAGACGCTGGCCCCAGAACGGAGGCGCTCTGGGGAACTGACGGGTGGGTTCTGGACGGGGGGTCTGGGTACCAGATGAAACGTTCCGCCTCTACGGGGACACGTGCTCATGAGTTCGGACTCTCCGACTCAAACTCTGGACGTGTCTTTCCGTGGTGGGAATGAGGAGAGGTATGCTACTTCCGGGAGTAGGAAGTGTTTTGAGTGAGATGCGGGTCACGAGCGGACTGCTTGTCTCCATGGACAGCACGCGCGCAGCGGGGTGTGCTGCAGGGAGGGGGGTGACTGGGGATAAGAGCGTCGTGTTCCTATATCATTTTTATATCATGTAAATCCGACATATCAAGGACCTGTTTTAAAATCTTTGTAAGAGTTGCTTGTTTAAAATCCACTAAAACCATCTGTGGCTCAGATGAAGGGTCCACCACCAGCTCCAGCAAGACGCGGCGGCGCCGTGTGCTGCTGCTGCTGCTGCTGCTGCTGCTGCTGCCGACGCCACCTGTGCGTACTTCCACACATCAGCCAGGCGGCGCCACAGGCCGTCCACAAAGGAGGCTCACACTGACAAACCGCCACACGGACTGGCACATGTCTTGCATCATGGCGGAGGACTGACAAAAGGCACCTTTATAGACACCGCCCGTGCAGAAGCGCACCTTTATAGACACCGCCCGAGCAGAAGCGCACCTTTATAGACACCGCCCGTGCAGAAGCGCGCCTTTATAGACACTGCCCGAGCAGAAGCGCACCTTTATAGACACCGCCCGTGCAGAAGCGCACCTTTATAGACACCGCCCGAGCAGAAGCGCACCTTTATAGACACCGCCCGTGCAGAAGCGCACCTTTATAGACACCGCCCGAGCTGAACGGGTCTGCTGAGCATTAACAGATTCCCTCCACTGGGAGGCCATTTACGTTTCAAAGGTAAGTACGCAGTTTGAAACTGTTAAAGGTGCACTAATCTGAGTGCACACTTGCAGGTTGACATACATGCTCAAGTCCGTTGACACACTGCACCACATGTTCAAAGTCTTGGGCAACTTCCGCAAACGTGTAGTTACACATTTTCTGCTTGACATACAAGGTCACCAGTTTATGCACACATTTACGAAGCCAAGTTCACAAGTCTGAGTACATGTTTGCAAATAATGGTTACTATGTTCTCCCTATACATATGGCGATATGAGAGTTAAACAGTTACACAAACAGGAGCAAATTAATCTTACATAAATCATTAATATGGGACTAATGTATGGGCGAACACAGAACCAAAAAAATATACTAAGCATCAAATGCAAACAGTGCATAATGTGAAAGTTATGAATCCAATGCATTCAATTTACAAACATAATCCAATAATTAGGCAAAAGTAAAACTTAGTGAATTAAATACATTGTTAACCATTTATTTTGGTTTCAGCAAACAGAAAACGTTAAAAAACAATACTCTATTGTCTCCAACCTGAAACAATCACATTTTCAACAGCGGTAAGTGGACGGAGACTTTCTCATTTATACACCTTGAGATATATACACACATATACATATACACATATATATATATGTGTATGTGTGTGTGTGTGTGTGTGTGTGTGTGTGTGTGTGTGTGTGTGTGTGTGTGTGTGTGTGTGTGTGTGTGTGGAAAGTTGGGCATATGGTAGGCTGCATATTAAGACGAGACACGAGCATAGTGAGAGGTATATCTCATATGATGGATGTCTTACTTGGATCCTGGTTTCATCTTTCAGAGAAAAGAAATCGTGCACTGTTAAACGAGAAATCAAACAGGTGTTGAAAACAATCCGAGGCTGCCGGTGGCCCGACCATGAAGAACTACGGGTCGGGTTTATCAACTGCTGCACCCTTTACTTAAAGCTTCCGGGTGATGGCAACGGCCAAACAGTTTACGCCACAAACGGAAGTGGGAAAACTATCGAGTGGACAAAAATGGGAGGACACTGAGGCCTGCAGAAGGACCGAGCAAGTCCAGGTCTACTGTGAGGTGAAGGAGACACACGGACACTAACCAAAGCGCACTGCATGAGGGAGACTGGGAACGGTGCCATCAAGGAAGTGTAACCAGGTTAAAATTAATGTTTTTATTTTATTTTGTTTGAGTATGAAATATCACCAAATCCTGTCTGTGTGCTGTTATTTGTGTTTACTACATTTTATTTTATGTCATTATTTACTTTTATGTATGTTTTCCAACGACCGTCATATAGATGTACTGTCGCTTTAAGAGAGAGGTCTTGTGGGTACACGGAAGAGGGAACGCGGGAGAGGCCATTTTTGTTTTGTGGGAGGAGTCTCAAGCAGCGATCGAGCCGAGCCACGCGTGTTTCTTACCGTAGCACAGTTTTGCTGGTTGAGGAGAACGTAACCTTGAGTATCCCTGTAAGAAGATACTGCAAGCTGTGGGATAAAATACTTGTTTATCCTTCCTTACATCGGAGTCCCGTGGACGGTTTCTCCTTCCAACGCACACGAGTGAAGTCCGGGCAGTGGTTGAACTTCGACCCCCACGTCCGTAAGAAACACCGCTCCCGCTGGAGGACTGGACGTTTGTCGAAGGGTTTGAAACCAAAATAAATGGCAAGGTGGGCCAAATAGAGTCCTGTGTGTCCCCCCTCCTTCCTTGATCATGATGATGATGATGATGATGATGATGATGATGAGAGACTGAGGGCCCCCCACAACACCTGGGGCCCCACCCAACTAGAACACAACGCAGAGCTAATGATGAGAGTGACGGGCGTGCAGCAGGCTGACCAGCATAGAACAGCATAGGACTGCCCCCGTTACATTGGTGCCGTGACCCTCCTGGATCCTGAGAGTGACATCAGTTGCTCGCCGCGGGAGGCTGCTGTCGTCATCAAGCCCCAGACGTCCTCAGGTATTTCTATAGACTGTACGCTCATGTTACAGTGGACTGGAGTTGAGCTGTGTGGACACTGGACAATCATAGCTGTGGTTACCATGGACTGGGCTTGTGAACAGGACATCTGTATATACTGAAGGAAGAAAAACACACGAAAAAAAAAGGAAAAAAGTTAATGTTGATGTGATTGAAGGACTCGTGTGAATAATCTATTGATGTAAACTACTAGATATGTGCATATGTGATTAATCTATTAGTGAATTTGTTGATTGTATGTGATTGTTTCAATATCTTAGTGCTTTCTAGATTCAATTATTTAAATGAATTGAGCTTTTCACTTTTTTATTGTATTTTTTATTTTATCTGAGTGTTAGAGGTAGGAACATGGCAGAGGGTGGTTCGTACGTAGGTGGGGGTAACATTGCTGATCAGGATCTTTTGGATCGCCAGTGTGCTATGGAGAGGGGGTACCAGTTAGATGTGGGTGGGGGTTTACGGCTTGGTGTAGGTAGGAGTTTCGGGCAGCTCTTAGAGGGCGGGGAACCAGACGCCAGAGCACCAGGACCTAGAGACCCGACCACATTTGGCACTCCTCAGTTCACCTCCACACGCTACGTAGAACGGGCCAGGCCAGGTATCAGCGAAGGGGCTGTGCTGGGTAACAGCGAGCAGCCAGTGGGTGAGTTAGCCATGCTCATTACTCAGTTAGCAGAGAAGATAGGAGAGTCAATCACTGCTAAGCTGCAGGAAACACAAGTGCTTAGAAACACACACACAGACAGTGCTAGGTCTGCTGAACAGTGTTCGGAGACAGTGCCTAGTGTTAGAGTAGTAATGCAGACAGACGCTAGGGAGCCTCCTATTTTCAGGGGCGACAGCTCTGATAAGTTTACAGTTCATGAGTGGGAGAGCCTTATGACTTTGTATTTGAGGAAGCGAGCCATTCCAGTTAGTGAGCAGTCACATGAGATTCTAGCTAAGCTTATGGGGAAAGCAAGGGACATGGTGAGGATAAAGCTGCGCAACACATCTGTCGACCACATAGCGAACCCCCACATTATTTTTGATGTACTGAAGCAACACTTTAGTGACTTCACATACTCGAGCATGCCCCTGGCGGACTTTTACAGTACGCTGCCCAAGCCAGGTGAGGACGCTATGGAGTATTGGATTAGGCTTAATAAGACAGTGGAGGTGGCTGACGAATGCTTGAAGCGGCAAGGCCGTAGTATTGAAGAGCCAAGCCATGAGGTAAGCATGATGTTTATCAAACACTGTCCAGATTAGTCTCTTGCCAATGTTTTTAAGTTCAAGTCCGCAGGGAAATGGTCTGCTAGCGAGATCCAAGAGAGGCTTGATGAGCACATGCTGGAGAGGAAGTACCGTGTTGCTGCAGGTGGACAACGTGAAGCAGGCGCGGTAGAGCGTAGGTTCCATTCACAGGTTCATGTCCCTGTAGTCGACGTGGCTCCCGACTTGAACACGACCGTGCCGGTGGTGCCATCTCCCGTCCCGGCTCATGCGTCATCTACACCATTTTGTGCAAGGTGTCCTACACCGTCTCCCGCACCTGTCTTTGGCGGTGATGACTATATGAGGAGTTTGGTGAGCTTGCTAGACCGTTTGGTCACAATGCAGACTCAGGTTCCAGTTAGCGCTGCGGTCCAGACACCGACGCGGACTCAACCGCCAGCTAGCGCCGCAGGGCGGGTGCGAGACGCACCGCAGCGGTTGTGCAGGGTTTGTAAGTCTCCGGATCACGCCACATTTTCCCACTGCAGCCGGGAGAACCGATGTATAAACTGTTTGTCTCCTGGTCATTGGAAGAGGGACTGTCCTCACCCGCAGCCGCCCAACCAGCTCCGTTCTCAGCCTGGTGGAAGAGCTCGTTGTCAGTCTCGCCCGTTAAACTACTAAACCCACACCTAGAGAGGGATGGTGTGGGTAATGTAGATGTATCCCTCACTGATGTCTCCGACTTGGCTAAATGGTCTGATGACAAGTGTGCCAAAGCACCTCAGGGTTCGCGTATGGTCATTCAGGCGACACAGAGGATTCAGGCTTTCAGTGACTTGTTCTATGCTCCTGTTCTTGTCAACCAGAGTGTGCAGCTTAATGGCATGTTGGATACTGGCTCTATGTCATGCAGTATCAGTGAAAATGCAGTAGAGAAGCTCCGCTCTGGGAGTGTTTTACCTGAGAAGCAGCAGCCTGAAGAGAACATTGTCTTGATTGGCTGCGGTGGTCTGGAGACTAGGCCTGATGGTTTTTATGACCTCAACATGCAGCTTTATGGTGTTTCCTTTGTCATACCCACTCTGGTCGTGCCCGGTCAGCATGATGATCTGATAGTCGGCACAAACGTCATTAAACATGTGGCCCATGTACTCAAGAGTGGTACTGAGTACTGGGACATCGCGTCCAGACAGGAACATCCGTCTAGTCCTGACGTTGAACAGTTCTTGTCCATGTTCACGAATGTAGAGCGCTGGAGGGATGGTGCAGTTCCTGAGAAGATATGTACTGTTAAGGTGCCTATGTCAGCTGGAAGCACTGTTGTTGTGGAGCCGACAGACTCCAAGGCCATGCCACGCGGTGTCCTCGTAGGTCGACTTGTCACACCGCTCTGGGGTGATAGGTGGGTACCCATGACTGTTGTCAATCCATCTGACAAAGCCATCACGCTGAAAAGGAACGGCAAGTTGGCTGATGTGTTTCCATGCTTGGCGATTGAGGACTTCAATGTTTTCCAGGGATTGCAATCAGTTGCGGGGAGGCATGAGTCCAACGCCACAGGTAGTGCCTGTCCCCCTGTCCAGCCGGCTAGGAGTTTGTCAGAGCTCGGACTCAGTGACATTGCCCTCAGCTCCTTTCAGGTTAGTGAGGCATGCAAGTCCCAGCTCACTCAGCTGCTCACCGAGTACCATGACATCTTCTCCAGGGACTCTCTGGACTGTGGCGAGGTCACAGGATACACACATCGCATCCATCTGGTGGATGAGCGCCCCTTTCGCTTGCCCTACAGGAGGGTTCCCCCAGCCCACTATCAGAAGTTGAGACAGGTTCTCACTGATATGGAGGAGAAAGGGATTATCCGGAAGTCCTCGAGCGCATACGCTTCACCGCTGGTTATGGTATGGAAGAAGGATGGCGGGCTTCGGATCTGCACTGATTTCAGATGGCTGAATGCTCGGACCTTGAAAGACGCTCATCCCTTGCCACACCAGTCGGACTGTCTTGCCGCGCTGGGTGGTAACTGCCTCTTTAGTACGATGGACCTCACCTCTGGCTTCTTCAACATCCCAATGCATGAAGATGACAAGAAATACACTGCTTTCACGACTCCCCTTGGGTTGCATGAATACAATCGCATGCCACAGGGCCTTTGTAATAGCCCTGCAGCCTTCATGAGAATGATGATTGGGATCTTTGGGGATCTGAACTTCACGAAGCTTTTGTGCTATCTTGATGATCTTCTTGTCTTCGCGCCGTCAGAGGTTGAGGCTCTGTCGAGGCTCCGCACTGTGTTTCAGAGGTTGAGGGAGAACAACTTGAAACTGGCTCCGAAAAAGTGTCATCTGCTGCAGAAGCGGGTGCGGTTTTTGGGCCACGTGGTTGATGGCGGAGGTGTGTCTGTCGATCCCTCCAAAGTAGAGGTCATCTCCAACATGACAGTGCAGGATCTCATGGAAGGTGATGGGTGCACGCCTTCTGTTCGTAGGATCAAATCTTTCCTTGGTATGGTATTTTACTACCAGCATTTCCTCCCGAACTGCTCCTCAGTGGCTAAGCCCCTGTTCGCCCTTACAGCTGGACAAAAGAGGAGGGGGAGGTCGGCTAAGGATAAGAAGCCCCATGGCAGCTTCCGTAAGCTTACCTCCGCAGACTGGACGGTGGAATGTGGGGAAGCATTTGATCTGTTGAAGACGATGTTACTGGAGTGTGTGGTGCTTGCCCATCCAGACTTTGAGGTGCCTTTCATTTTGTCGGTCGATGCGTCTTTGGACGGACTCGGCGCGGTGCTGTCTCAAGTGCCCCGAGGAGAGTCCAAGGCCAGACCTGTTGGTTTTGCAAGCAAGTCCCTCAGTGCCTCACAGCGGAAGTATCCAGCTCATAGACTGGAGTTCATGGCGCTGAAGTGGAGTGTTTGTGAAAAGTTCAGCCACTGGCTGAAGGGTCAAAGCTTCACCGTTTGGACAGATAATAATCCGCTGACTTATCTCCTAACGAAGCCGAAGCTTGACGCGTGTGAGATCCGCTGGGTGTCTAAGTTGGCGTCTTACACCTTCGATCTCAAACACCTGCCAGGGAAGAAAAACGTGGTGGCGGATGCATTGAGTCGCAACCCCTTTTCCAAGCCCGTCAGTCAGAGGCTACTTAGGGAGCCCTACCCGGCCCTTGTTCAGGAAGCCGACGGGGTTGAGGGGGACTCTGTG
Organism: Lampris incognitus; assembly: GCF_029633865.1. Classification (NCBI taxonomy): domain Eukaryota; kingdom Metazoa; phylum Chordata; class Actinopteri; order Lampriformes; family Lampridae; genus Lampris; species Lampris incognitus. Next base: position 75,992,110 of record NC_079212.1, read on the forward strand.
CAGGATGTTTTCAGACTCAGTTGCCAGTCCCAAACAGTGAGTAGTGCGCGATCTGGGTTTGCTTGTGATGCAGCTGAGGTCAGGGCTTTTTGTCAAGCCAAATGTGACTGGCCTGATGCATCAGTATTCACAGCACTCAGTTTGGTCCAGCACGTTCAGCATCTGTCGGGTGGTCAGGATACACTGCCAATGTTATCCACCGAGGAGCTCAGGTTGAGTCAGGAGCAGGACCCCTGCATCTCCAAGGTGTTGCCCTTTGTCGCTGTTCGGAAGCGGCCATCGAGGCGTGAGAGGCATGGTGCTGACCAGAAGGTCCTCAGGCTGTTGAAACAGTGGGAGAAGTTGGAAGTCAATGATGGTGTCTTGTACAGGGTGACAAAGGACCCAGTGTCCAAGCAGAGGAGGTCTCAGTATGTTTTACCTCTGAGTCTGAAAGACAAGGCACTGTCTGGCATCCACGATCACGCTGGTCATCAGGGCCAGGACCGTACTCTCTCTCTTGCAAGGCAGCGTTTTTATTGGCCTGACATGGAGAGGGATATCAGAGCATATGTCAGATGCTGTCGGAGATGTGTGTTTGGGAAGACCCCAGAGCCAGCTGCTTGCGCGCCCCTGGAGAGCATTAAAACTTCCGCACCGATGCAGCTTGTGTGTATGGATTTCTGGTCCGCTGAGGACAGTAAGCAGCGGTCAGTCGATGTCTTAGTGGTTACTGACCACTTCACTAAGCTTGCTCACGCGTTCCCCTGCACCAATCAGACAGCAAAGCAGGTCGCCAAGAAACTCTGGGATCATGTATTCTGTGTTTACGGGTTTCCGGAAAGAATACATTCTGACCAGGGCACAAACTTTGAGAGCAACCTGATTGCAGAGCTTCTCAAGTTGGCGGGTGTAGCGAAGTCCCACACGACGGCCTACCATCCTATGGGTAATGGCGGGACAGAGCGTTTTAATCGCACGATGGGGAATATGCTCCGTTCCCTTCCGCTTCAGCAGAAGCAACAGTGGCCTCAGCAGATCCATTCTCTCATGCTCGCGTACAATGCCATTGTTCACGAGACCACGGGTTATGCACCTTTCTTCCTGATGTATGGGCGTGTCCCAAGACTGCCGGTGGATGTTATGTTCAGGCAGGTTTTGCATGATCCTCACGTTGTTGACTATGACTCTTATGCTCAGTCTCTGCTTTCCTGTCTAAGGAGTGCAATGGAGATCGCTCAGAAGCACTCCACGGCTGAGCAGCAGCATCAGGCGCGACAGTACAACAGACATGCCAAGGGCACTGTCCTGTCTGTCGGGGATCGTGTTTTGGTTGCGAACCAGAGTGAGCGAGGGAAGAGAAAGTTGGCTGACAAATGGGAGAACGGAGTGTACACAGTTGTCGGTGTCAACCCCAATATCCACGTCTACAAGATTCAGGATGCAGAGGGGCACACCAGAGTGGTGCACAGGAACCGTTTGTTGGAGGTCAACTTCTTGCCCCTTCCTGAGTTAGATCAGGGTGAGGAGTCCAGTACAACCAGTCAGTTGCTTGACTGCGCAGAGTCCGATGAGGAGGACAGTGCAGATGGCCTGACGGTCTCAGGGGATGCAGTGGGGCTAGCAGTCTCATCACTTGGAGACTCGCCTAGATCTGAGTGGGCAGAAGCGGAAGAGTTCATTCCGTCTAGTCTGGTAGTCAGTCTTGTGAGGGCCACTGCTCAGACTCCACCCAACACACACGCACCACACAACACACATGCACCACACATTGAGGCATCACACTCACTCGATGTTGGTGTTATATCTCACACTGATTCGCACACAGAAGCACCACACTCACTCGATACAGATGTTGCAGCTCGCACTGTCTCACGCACACAAGTAGAGAGCGATGGTCGGGTTAGGACACGCACAGGGAGGGTGGTGAGGTCAGTGAACAGGTTAATAGAATCTATGGCTCAGATGCCATTTCTACGGAGTGTGAGGGTTTGAACTTTGATGGAGGTTGGAGTCATTCAAACTAGTTTAATGTGAGTTATTAGGTGTCTATCAGACAGGGTTGTTTTGGGCCAAGTGCATGGTGTGGCGTATCAGGCGTCACATTGATCTAGGGGAATACTGAGACTTGATCAACCTCATTATTTTCTGAACCTCGTAACCGAGGTAGCTCCTAAGTTGACTGGAGGACTAGGTCCTTCTTTTCACTTGTGCCAGTAGTCAGTGATGGGCTTTTCCTTTCCTCTTTCTCTTTTTATCCTGCTGTCAGGATGTTGGTGAATTTCAGGAGGGGTGAATGTAACGAGGTTAAAATTAATGTTTTTATTTTATTTTGTTTGAGTATGAAATATCACCAAATCCTGTCTGTGTGCTGTTATTTGTGTTTACTCCATTTTATTTTATGTCATTATTTACTTTTATGTATGTTTTCCAACGACCGTCATATACATGTACTGTCGCTTTAAGAGAGAGGTCTTGTGGGTACACGGAAGAGGGAACGCGGGAGAGGCCATTTTTGTTTTGTGGGAGGAGTCTCAAGCAGCGATCGAGCCGAGCCACGCGTGTTTCTTACCGTAGCACAGTTTTGCTGGTTGAGGAGAACGTAACCTTGAGTATCCCTGTAAGAAGATACTGCAAGCTGTGGGATAAAATACTTGTTTATCCTTCCTTACATCGGAGTCCCGTGGACGGTTTCTCCTTCCAACGCACACGAGTGAAGTCCGGGCAGTGGTTGAACTTCGACCCCCACGTCCGTAAGAAACACCGCTCCCGCTGGAGGACTGGACGTTTGTCGAAGGGTTTGAAACCAAAATAAATGGCAAGGTGGGCCAAATAGAGTCCTGTGTGTCCCCCCTCCTTCCGTGATCATGATGATGATGATGATGATGATGATGAGAGACTGAGGGCCCACCACAACACCTGGGGCCCCACCCAACTAGAACACAACGCAGAGCTAATGATGAGAGTGACGGGCGTGCAGCAGGCTGACCAGCATAGAACAGCATAGGACTGCCCCCGTTACAGAAGCAAGGGTCCTCCGTCTATATCTGAGTACATGTGATGGCGACTGGGGGCCACACTGACCTACGACTTCATCTAACAGCTGGATGTTTTCTATCTAACCGGGGGCCAAACTAAGCTACGACTTCATCTAACAGTTGGATGTTTTCTATCTAACCGGGGGCCCACACTGACCTATGACTTCATCTAACAGTTGGGTGTTTTCTATCTAACCGGGGGCCACCTTTAAGTTACGACTTCATTTAACAGCTGGATGTTTTCTATCTAACCGGGGGCCCACACTGAGCTACGACTTCATCTAACAGTTGGATGTTTTCTATCCAACAGGGGCCCCACACTGACCTACGACTTCATCTAACAGCTGGATGTTTTCTATCCAACAGGGGTCACACTGAGCTACAACTTCATCTAACAGCTGGATGTTGTCTATCTAACCAGGGTTCACACTGAGCTACGATTTCATCTAACAGCTGGATGTATTCTGTCTAACCGGGGGAACACACTGAGCTAGGACTTCATCTAACAGCTGGGTGTTTTCTATTTAACCGGGGGCCACCTTTAAGCTACGACTTCATTTAACAGCTGGATGTTTTCTATCTAACCGGGGGCCCACACTGAGCTACAACTTCATCTAACAGCTGGATGTTTTCTATCCAACAGGGGTCCCACACTGAGCTACAACTTCATCTAACAGCTGGATGTTTTCTATCCAACAGGGGTCACACTGAGCTACGACTTCACCTAAAAGGTGGATGTTTTTTATCCAACCGGGAGCCACACTGAGGTATGACCTCTCTAACAGCTGGATGTTTTCTATCTAACCGGGGGCCCACACTTAGCTACGACTTCATGTAACAGCTGGATGTCTTCTATCTAACCGGGGGCCCACACTGACCTATGACATCATTTAACAGCTGGATGTTTTCTATCTAACGGGGGGTCACACTGAGCTACGCATTCATCTAACAGCTGGGTGTTTTCTATCTAACCGGGGAACCACACTGAGGTAGGACTTCATTTAACAGCTGGATGTTGTCTATCTAACCGGGAGCACACACTGAGCTACGACATCATTTAACAGCTGGATGTTTTATATCTAACCGGGAGCACACACTGAGCTACGACTTCATCTAACAGCTGGGTGTTTGCTATCTAACCGGGGGCCACCTTTAAGCTACGACTTCATTTAACAGCTGGATGTTTTCTATCTAGCCGGGGGCCACACTGAGCTACGACTTCATCTAACAGCTGGATGTTTTCTATCTAACCGGGAGCACACACTGAGCTACGACTTCATCTAACAGCTGGGTGTTTTCTATCCAACAGGGGTCACACTGAGCTACGATTTCATCTAACAGCTGGATGTTTTCTATCTAACCGGGAGCACACACTGAGCTACGACTTCATCTAACAGCTGGGTGTTTTCTATCTAACCGGGGGCCACCTTTAAGCTACGACTTCATTTAACAGCTGGATGTTTTCTATCTAGCCGGGGGCCACACTGAGCTACGACTTCATCTAACAGCTGGATGTTTTCTATCTAACCGGGAGCACACACTGAGCTACGACTTCATCTAACAGCTGGGTGTTTTCTATCCAACAGGGGTCACACTGAGCTACGATTTCATCTAACAGCTGGATGTTTTCTATCTAACCGGGAGCACACACTGAGCTACGACTTCATCTAACAGCTGGGTGTTTTCTATCTAACCGGGGGCCACCTTTAAGCTACGACTTCATTTAACAGCTGGATGTTTTCTATCTAACCGGGGGCCCACACTGACTTATGACATCATTTAACAGCTGGATGTTTTCTATCTAACGGGGGGTCACATTGAGCTACGACATCATTTAACAGCTGGATGTTTTCTATCTAACCGGGAGCACACACTGAGCTACGACTTCATCTAACAGCTGGGTGTTTTCTATCTAACCGGGGGCCACCTTTAAGCTACGACTTCATTTAACAGCTGGATGTTTTCTATCTAACCGGGGGCATACATTGAGCTACGACTTCATCTAACAGCTGGATGTTGTCTATGCAACCGGGGGCATACACTGAGCTACGACTTCATCTAACAGCTGGGTGTTTTCTATCTAACCGGGGGACACACTGAGCTAAGACCTCATCTAACAGCTGGGTGTTTTCTATCTAACCGGGGGCCCACACTGAGCTACGACTTCATCAAACAGTTGGATGTTTTCTATCTAACCGGGGGCCCACACTGACCTATGATTTCATTTAACAGCTGGATGTTTTCTATCCAACAGGGGTCACACTGAGCTACGACTTCATCTAACAGCTGGATGTATTCTATCTAACCGGGGGCCACACTGAGCTACGACTTCATCAAACAGTTGGATGTTTTCTATCTCACCGGGGCCCACACTGACCTATGACTTCATTTAACAGCTGGATTTTTTCTATGTAACCGGGGGCCACACCGAGCTACGACTTCGTTTAACAGATGGGTGTTTTCTATCTAACCGGGGGCCACACTGAGCTACGACTTCATCTAACAGCTGGATGTTTTCTAACTAACCGGGAGCACACACTGAGCAACGACTTCATCTAACAGCTGGGTGTTTTCTATCTAACCGGGGGCCACCTTTAAGCTACGACTTCATTTAACAGCTGGATGTTTTCTATCTAACCGGGGGCTAACACTGAGCTATGACTTCATCTAACAGCTGGATGTTTTCTATCCAACAGGGGTCACACTGAGCTACGATTTCATCTAACAGCTGGATGTTTTCTGTCTAACCGGGAGCACACACTGAGCTACGACTTCTTCTAACAGCTGGATGTTTTCTATCTAACCGGGGGCCGACACTGAGCTATGAGTTCATCAAACAGTTGGATGTTTTCTATCTAATCGGGGGCCCACACTGACCTATGACTTCATTTAACAGCTGGATGTTTTCTATCTAACTGGGGGCCCACACTTAGCTACGACTTCATGTAACAGCTGGATGTCTTCTATCTAACCGGGGGCCCACACTGACTTATGACATCATTTAACAGCTGGATGTTTTCTATCTAACGGGGGGTCACACTGAGCTACGCATTCATCTAACAGCTGGGTGTTTTCTATCTAACCGGGGGCCCACACTGAGGTAGGACTTCATTTAACAGCTGGATGTTTTCTATCTAACCGGGAGCCCACATTGAGCTACGACATCATTTAACAGCTGGATGTTTTCTATCTAACCGGGAGCACACACTGAGCTACGGCTTCATCTAACAGCTGGGTGTTTTCTATCTAACCGGGGGCCACACTGAGCTACGACTTCATCTAACAGCTGGATGTTTTCTATCTAACCGGGAGCACACACTGAGCTATGACTTCATCTAACAGCTGGATGTTGTCTATGCAACCGGGGGCATACACTGAGCTACGACTTCATCTAACAGCTGGGTGTTTTCTATCTAACCGGGGGACACACTGAGCTAAGACTTCATCTAACAGCTGGGTGTTTTCTATCTAACCGGGGGCCCACACTGAGCTATGACTTCATCAAACAGTTGGATGTTTTCTATCTAACCGGGAGCACACACTGAGCAACGACTTCATCTAACAGCTGGGTGTTCTCTATCTAACCGGGGGCCACCTTTAAGCTACGACTTCATTTAACAGCTGGATGTTTTCTATCTAACCGGGGGCTCACACTGAGCTATGACTTCATCTAACAGTTGGATGTTTTCTATCCAATAGGGGCCCCACACTGACCTACGACTTCATCTAACAGCTGGATGTTTTCTATCCAACAGGGGTCACACTGAGCTACGATTTCATCTGACAGCTGGATGTTTTCTGTCTAACCGGGAGCACACACTGAGCTACGACTTCTTCTAAGAGCTGGATGTTTTCTATCTAACCGGGGGCCGACACTGAGCTATGAGTTCATCAAACAGTTGGATGTTTTCTATCTAATCGGGGGCCCACACTGACCTATGACTTCATTTAACAGCTGGATGTTTTCTATATAACTGGGGGCCCACACTTAGCTACGACTTCATGTAACAGCTGTATGTCTTCTATCTAACCGGGGGCCCACACTGACTTATGACATCATTTAACAGCTGGATGTTTTCTATCTAACGGGGGGTCACACTGAGCTACGCATTCATCTAACAGCTGGGTGTTTTCTATCTAACCGGGGGCCAACACTGAGGTAGGACTTCATTTAACAGCTGGATGTTTTCTATCTAACCGGGAGCCCACATTGAGCTACGACATCATTTAACAGCTGGATGTTTTCTATCTAACCGGGAGCACACACTGAGCTACGGCTTCATCTAACAGCTGGGTGTTTTCTATCTAACCGGGAGCACACACTGAGCTACGACTTCATCTAACAGCTGGGTGTTTTCTATCTAACCGGGGACCACCTTTAAGCTACGACTTCATTTAACAGCTGGATGTTTTCTATCTAACCGGGGGCTCACACTGAGCTACGACTTCATCTAACAGTTGGATGTTTTCTATCCAATAAGGGCCCCACACTGACCTACGACTTCATCTAACAGCTGGATGTTTTCTATCCAACAGGGGTCACACTGAGCTACGATTTCATCTAACAGCTGGATTTTTTCTGTCTAACCGGGAGCACACACTGAGCTACGACTTCATCTAACAGCTGGATGTTTTCTATCTAACCAGGGCCACCCGCTGATTTACGACTTCATTTAACAGCTGGATGTTTTCTATCTAACCGGGGGCCAACTTTAAGCTACGACTTCATTTAACAGCTGGATGTTTTCTATCTAACCGGGGGCCACCTTTAAGCTACGACTTCATTTAACAGCTGGGTGTTTTCTATCTAACCAGGGGCCACACTGAGCTACAACTTCTTCTAACAGCTGGATGTTGTCTATCTAACCAGGGTTCACACTGAGCTAAAATTTCATCTAACAGCTGGATGTATTCTGTCTAACCGGGGGAACACACTGAGCTAGGACTTCATCTAACAGCTGGATGTTGTCTATCTAACCAGGGGCCACACTGAGCTACAACTTCATCTAACAGCTGGATGTTGTCTATCTAACCAGGGTTCACACTGAGCTAAAATTTCATCTAACAGCTGGATGTATTCTGTCTAACCGGGGGAACACACTGAGCTAGGACTTCATCTAACAGCTGGGTGTTTTCTATCTAACCGGGGCCCACACTGAGCTACGACTTCATCTAACAGCTGTATGTTTTCTATTTAACCGGGGGCCTCCTTTAAGCTACGACTTCATTTAACAGCTGGATGTTTTCTATCTAAACGGGGGCCCACAATGAGCTGCAACTTCATCTAACAGCTGGATGTTTTCTATCCAACAGGGGTCACACTGAGCTACGACCTCATCTAAAAGCTGGATGTTTTCTATCTAACCGGGGGCCCACGCTGACCTACGACATCATTTAACAGCTGGATGTTTTCTCTCTAACCGGGGGCCCACACTGACTTATGACATCATTTAACAGCTGGATGTTTTCTATCTAACGGGGGGTCACATTGAGCTACGCATTCATCTAACAGCTGGGTGTTTTCTATCTAACCGGGGGCCAACACTGAGGTAGGACTTCATTTAACAGCTGGATGTTTTCTATCTAACCGGGAGCCCACATTGAGCTACGACATCATTTAACAGCTGGATGTTTTCTATCTAACCGGGGGCCACCTTTAAGCTACGACTTCATTTAACAGCTGGATGTTTTCTATCTAACCGGGGGCTCACACTGAGCTACGACTTCATCTAACAGTTGGATGTTTTCTATCCAATAAGGGCCCCACACTGACCTACGACTTCATTTAACAGCTGGATGTTTTCTCTCTAACCGGGGGCCCACACTGACTTATGACATCATTTAACAGTTGGATGTTTTCTATCTAACGGGGGGTCACACTGAGCTACGCATTCATCTAACAGCTGGATGTCTTCTATCTAACCGGGAGCCCACATTGAGCTACGACATCATTTAACAGCTGGATGTTTTCTATCTAACCGGGAGCACACACTGAGCTACGGCTTCATCTAACAGCTGGGTGTTTTCTATCTAACCGGGAGCACACACTGAGCTACGACTTCATCTAACAGCTGGGTGTTTTCTATCTAACCGGGGGCCACCTTTAAGCTACGACTTCATCTAACAGCTGGATGTTTTCTATCTAACCAGGGCCACCCGCTGATTTACGACTTCATTTAACAGCTGGATGTTTTCTATCCAACAGGGGTCACACTGAGCTACGATTTCATCTAACAGCTGGATTTTTTCTGTCTAACAGGGAGCACACACTGAGCTACGACTTCATCTAACAGCTGGATGTTTTCTATCTAACCAGGGCCACCCGCTGATTTACGACTTCATTTAACAGCTGGGTGTTTTCTATCTAACCGGGGGCCAACTTTAAGCTACGACTTCATTTAACAGCTGGATGTTTTCTATCTAACCGGGGGCCACCTTTAAGCTACGACTTCATTTAACAGCTGGATGTTGTCTATCTAACCAGGGGCCACACTGAGCTACAACTTCTTCTAACAGCTGGATGTTGTCTATCTAACCAGGGTTCACACTGAGCTAAAATTTCATCTAACAGCTGGATGTATTCTGTCTAACCGGGGGAACACACTGAGCTAGGACTTCATCTAACAGCTGGATGTTGTCTATCTAACCAGGGGCCACACTGAGCTACAACTTCATCTAACAGCTGGATGTTGTCTATCTAACCAGGGTTCACACTGAGCTAAAATTTCATCTAACAGCTGGATGTATTCTGTCTAACCGGGGGAACACACTGAGCTAGGACTTCATCTAACAGCTGGATGTTTTCTATCTAACCGGGGGCCGACACTGAGCTACGAGTTCATCAAACAGTTGGATGTTTTTTTATCCAACCGGGAGCCACACTGAGGTATGACCTCTCTAATAGCTGGATGTTTTCTATCTAACCGGGGGCCACACTGAGCTAAGACTTCATCTAACAGCTGGATGTTTTCTATCTAACCGGGGGCCGACACTGAGCTACGAGTTCATCAAACAGTTGGATGTTTTCTATCTAACCGGGGGCCACCTTTAAGCTACGACTTCATTTAACAGCTGGATGTTTTCTATCTAACCGGGGGCCCACACTAAGCTACAACTTCATCTAACAGCTGGATCTTTTCTATCCAACAGGGGTCCCACACTGAGCTACAACTTCATCTAACAGCTGGATGTTTTCTATCCAACAGGGGTCACACTGAGCTACGACTTCACCTAAAAGCTGGACGTTTTTTATCCAACCGGGAGCCACACTGAGGTATGAGCTCTCTAACAGCTGGATGTTTTCTATCTAACCGGGGGCCCACACTTAGCTACGACTTCATGTAACAGCTGGATGTCTTCTATCTAACCGGGGGCCCACACTGACCTATGACTTCATTTAACAGCTGGATGTTTTCTATCTAACTGGGGGCACACACTTAGCTACGACTTCTTCTAACAGCTGGATGTTTTCTAATTAACCGGGGGCCGACACTGAGCTATGAGTTCATCAAACAGTTGGATGTTTTCTATCTAATCGGGGGCCCACACTGACCTATGACTTCATTTAACAGCTGGATGTTTTCTATATAACTGGGGGCCCACACTTAGCTACGACTTCATGTAACAGCTGGATGTCTTCTATCTAACCGGGGGCCCACACTGACTTATGACATCATTTAACAGTTGGATGTTTTCTATCTAACGGGGGGTCACACTGAGCTACGCATTCATCTAACAGCTGGGTGTTTTCTATCTAACCGGGGGCCGACACAGAGGTAGGACTTCATTTAACAGCTGGGTGTTTTCTATCTAACCGGGAGCCCACATTGAGCTACGACATCATTTAACAGCTGGATGTTTTCTATCTAACCGGGAGCACACACTGAGCTACGGCTTCATCTAACAGCTGGGTGTTTTCTATCTAACCGGGAGCACACACTGAGCTACGGCTTCATCTAACAGCTGGGTGTTTTCTATGTAACCGGGAGCACACACTGAGCTACGACTTCATCTAACAGCTGGGTGTTTTCTATCTAACCGGGGGCCACCTTTAAGCTACGACTTCATTTAACAGCTGGATGTTTTCTATCTAACCGGGGGCTCACACTGAGCTACGACTTCATCTAACAGTTGGATGTTTTCTATCCAATAAGGGCCCCACACTGACCTACGACTTCATCTAACAGCTGGATGTTTTCTATCCAACAGGGGTCACACTGAGCTACGATTTCATCTAACAGCTGGATTTTTTCTGTCTAACCGGGAGCACACACTGATTTACGACTTCATTTAACAGCTGGGTGTTTTCTATCTAACCGGGGGCCAACTTTAAGCTACGACTTCATGTAACAGCTGGATGTCTTCTATCTAACCGGGGGCCCACACTGACCTATGACTTCATTTAACAGCTGGATGTTTTCTATCTAACCAGGGGCCCACACTTAGCTACGACTTCATCTAACAGCTGGATGTTTTCTATCCAACAGGGGTCACACTGAGCTACGATTTCATCTAACAGCTGGATGTTTTATGTCTAACCGGGAGCACACACTGGGCTACGACTTCTTCTAACAGCTGGATGTTTTCTAATTAACCGGGGGCCGACACTGAGCTATGAGTTCATCAAACAGTTGGATGTTTTCTATCTAATCGGGGGCCCACACTGACCTATGACTTCATTTAACAGCTGGATGTTGTCTATCTAACCAGGGTTCACACTGAGCTACAACTTCATCTAACAGCTGGATGTTGTCTATCTAACCAGGGTTCACACTGAGCTAAAATTTCATCTAACAGCTGGATGTTGTCTATCTAACCAGGGTTCACACTGAGCTAAAATTTCATCTAACAGCTGGATGTATTCTGTCTAACCGGGGGAACACACTGAGCTAGGACTTCATCTAACAGCTGGATGTTTTCTATCTAACCGGGGGCCGACACTGAGCTACGAGTTCATCAAACAGTTGGATGTTTTTTTATCCAACCGGGAGCCACACTGAGGTATGACCTCTCTAATAGCTGGATGTTTTCTATCTAACCGGGGGCCACACTGAGCTAAGACTTCATCTAACAGCTGGATGTTTTCTATCTAACCGGGGGCCGACACTGAGCTACGAGTTCATCAAACAGTTGGATGTTTTCTATCTAACCGGGGGCCACCTTTAAGCTACGACTTCATTTAACAGCTGGATGTTTTCTATCTAACCGGGGGCCCACACTAAGCTACAACTTCATCTAACAGCTGGATCTTTTCTATCCAACAGGGGTCCCACACTGAGCTACAACTTCATCTAACAGCTGGATGTTTTCTATCCAACAGGGGTCACACTGAGCTACGACTTCACCTAAAAGCTGGACGTTTTTTATCCAACCGGGAGCCACACTGAGGTATGAGCTCTCTAACAGCTGGATGTTTTCTATCTAACCGGGGGCCCACACTTAGCTACGACTTCATGTAACAGCTGGATGTCTTCTATCTAACCGGGGGCCCACACTGACCTATGACTTCATTTAACAGCTGGATGTTTTCTATCTAACTGGGGGCACACACTTAGCTACGACTTCTTCTAACAGCTGGATGTTTTCTAATTAACCGGGGGCCGACACTGAGCTATGAGTTCATCAAACAGTTGGATGTTTTCTATCTAATCGGGGGCCCACACTGACCTATGACTTCATTTAACAGCTGGATGTTTTCTATATAACTGGGGGCCCACACTTAGCTACGACTTCATGTAACAGCTGGATGTCTTCTATCTAACCGGGGGCCCACACTGACTTATGACATCATTTAACAGTTGGATGTTTTCTATCTAACGGGGGGTCACACTGAGCTACGCATTCATCTAACAGCTGGGTGTTTTCTATCTAACCGGGGGCCGACACAGAGGTAGGACTTCATTTAACAGCTGGGTGTTTTCTATCTAACCGGGAGCCCACATTGAGCTACGACATCATTTAACAGCTGGATGTTTTCTATCTAACCGGGAGCACACACTGAGCTACGGCTTCATCTAACAGCTGGGTGTTTTCTATCTAACCGGGAGCACACACTGAGCTACGGCTTCATCTAACAGCTGGGTGTTTTCTATGTAACCGGGAGCACACACTGAGCTACGACTTCATCTAACAGCTGGGTGTTTTCTATCTAACCGGGGGCCACCTTTAAGCTACGACTTCATTTAACAGCTGGATGTTTTCTATCTAACCGGGGGCTCACACTGAGCTACGACTTCATCTAACAGTTGGATGTTTTCTATCCAATAAGGGCCCCACACTGACCTACGACTTCATCTAACAGCTGGATGTTTTCTATCCAACAGGGGTCACACTGAGCTACGATTTCATCTAACAGCTGGATTTTTTCTGTCTAACCGGGAGCACACACTGATTTACGACTTCATTTAACAGCTGGGTGTTTTCTATCTAACCGGGGGCCAACTTTAAGCTACGACTTCATGTAACAGCTGGATGTCTTCTATCTAACCGGGGGCCCACACTGACCTATGACTTCATTTAACAGCTGGATGTTTTCTATCTAACCAGGGGCCCACACTTAGCTACGACTTCATCTAACAGCTGGATGTTTTCTATCCAACAGGGGTCACACTGAGCTACGATTTCATCTAACAGCTGGATGTTTTATGTCTAACCGGGAGCACACACTGGGCTACGACTTCTTCTAACAGCTGGATGTTTTCTAATTAACCGGGGGCCGACACTGAGCTATGAGTTCATCAAACAGTTGGATGTTTTCTATCTAATCGGGGGCCCACACTGACCTATGACTTCATTTAACAGCTGGATGTTTTCTATCTAACTGGGGGCCCACACTGACCTATGACTTCATTTAACAGCTGGATGTTTTCTATCTAACTGGGGGCCCACACTTAGCTACGACTTCATGTAACAGCTGGATGTCTTCTATCTAACCGAGGGCCCACACTGACTTATGACATCATTTAACAGCTGGATGTTGTCTATCTAACCAGGGGCCACACTGAGCTACAACTTCATCTAACAGCTGGATGTTGTCTATCTAACCAGGGTTCACACTGAGCTAAAATTTCATCTAACAGCTGGATGTATTCTGTCTAACCGGGGGAACACACTGAGCTAGGACTTCATCTAACAGCTGGGTGTTTTCTATCTAACCGGGAGCACACACTGAGCTACGACTTCATCTAACAGCTGGGTGTTTTCTATCTAACCGGGGGCCACCTTTAAGCTACGACTTCATTTAACAGCTGGATGTTTTCTATCTAACCGGGGGCTCACACTGACTACGACTTCATCTAACAGTTGGATGTTTTCTATCCAATAAGGGCCCCACACTGACCTACGACTTCATCTAACAGCTGGATGTTTTCTATCCAACAGGGGTCACACTGAGCTACGATTTCATCTAACAGCTGGATTTTTTCTGTCTAACCGGGAGCACACACTGATTTACGACTTCATTTAACAGCTGGATGTTTTCTATCTAACCGGGGGCCCACACTTAGCTACGACTTCATGTAACAGCTGGATGTCTTCTATCTAACCGGGGGCCCACACTGACCTATGACTTCATTTAACAGCTGGATGTTTTCTATCTAACTGGGGGCCCACACTTAGCTACGACTTCATGTAACAGCTGGATGTCTTCTATCTAACCGGGGGCCCACACTGACTTATGACATCATTTAACAGCTGGATTTTTTCTGTCTAACCGGGAGCACACACTGATTTACGACTTCATTTAACAGCTGGATGTTTTCTATCTAACCGGGGGCCAACTTTAAGCTACGACTTCATTTAACAGCTGGATGTTTTCTATCTAAACAGGGGCCCACAATGAGCTACAACTTCATCTAACAGCTGGATGTTTTCTATCCAACAGGGGGCCCACACTGAGCTACAACTTCATCTAACAGCTGGATGTTTTCTATCCAACAGGGGGCCCACACTGAGCTACAACTTCATCTAACAGCTGGATGTTTTCTATCCAACAGGGGTCACACTGAGCTACGACTTCATCTAAAAGCTGGATGTTTTCTATCTAACCGGGGGCCCACACTGACCTACGACATCATTTAACAGCTGGATGTTTTCTCTCTAACCGGGGGCCCACACTGACTTATGACATCATTTAACAGCTGGATGTTTTCTATCTAACGGGGGGTCACACTGAGCTACGCATTCATCTAACAGCTGGGTGTTTTCTATCTAACCGGGGGCTAACACTGAGGTAGGACTTCATTTAACAGCTGGATGTTTTCTATCTAACCGGGAGCCCACATTGAGCTACGACATCATTTAACAGCTGGATGTTTTCTATCTGACCGGGAGCACACACTGAGCTACGGCTTCATCTAACAGCTGGGTGTTTTCTATCTAACCGGGAGCACACACTGAGCTACGACTTCATCTAACAGCTGGGTGTTTTCTATCTAACCGGGGGCCACCTTTAAGCTACGACTTCATTTAACAGCTGGATGTTTTCTATCTAACCGGGGGCTCACACTGAGCTACGACTTCATCTAACAGTTGGATGTTTTCTATCCAATAAGGGCCCCACACTGACCTACGACTTCATCTAACAGCTGGATGTTTTCTATCCAACAGGGGTCACACTGAGCTACGATTTCATCTAACAGCTGGATTTTTTCTGTCTAACCGGGAGCACACACTGAGCTACGACTTCATCTAACAGCTGGATGTTTTCTATCTAACCAGGGCCACCCGCTGATTTACGACTTCATTTAACAGCTGGATGTTTTCTATCTAACCGGGGGCCAACTTTAAGCTACGACTTCATTTAACAGCTGGATGTTTTCTATCTAACCGGGGGCCACCTTTAAGCTACGACTTCATTTAACAGCTGGATGTTGTCTATCTAACCAGGGGCCACACTGAGCTACAACTTCTTCTAACAGCTGGATGTTGTCTATCTAACCAGGGTTCACACTGAGCTAAAATTTCATCTAACAGCTGGATGTATTCTGTCTAACCGGGGGAACACACTGAGCTAGGACTTCATCTAACAGCTGGATGTTGTCTATCTAACCAGGGACCACACTGAGCTACAACTTCATCTAACAGCTGGATGTTGTCTATCTAACCAGGGTTCACACTGAGCTAAAATTTCATCTAACAGCTGGATGTATTCTGTCTAACCGGGGGAACACACTGAGCTAGGACTTCATCTAACAGCTGGGTGTTTTTTATCTAACCGGGGCCCACACTGAGCTACGACTTCATCTAACAGCTGTATGTTTTCTATTTAACCGGAGGCCACCTTTAAGCTACGACTTCATTTAACAGCTGGATGTTTTCTATCTAAACGGGGGCCCAAAATGAGCTGCAACTTCATCTAACAGCTGGATGTTTTCTATCCAACAGGGGGCCCACACTGAGCTACAACTTCATCTAACAGCTGGATGTTTTCTATCCAACAGGGGTCACACTGAGCTACGATTTCATCTAACAGCTGGATTTTTTCTGTCTAACCGGGAGCACACACTGATTTACGACTTCATTTAACAGCTGGATGTTTTCTATCTAACCGGGGGCCCACACTTAGCTACGACTTCATGTAACAGCTGGATGTCTTCTATCTAACCGGGGGCCCACACTGACCTATGACTTCATTTAACAGCTGGATGTTTTCTATCTAACTGGGGGCCCACACTTAGCTACGACTTCATGTAACAGCTGGATGTCTTCTATCTAACCGGGGGCCCACACTGACTTATGACATCATTTAACAGCTGGATTTTTTCTGTCTAACCGGGAGCACACACTGATTTACGACTTCATTTAACAGCTGGATGTTTTCTATCTAACCGGGGGCCAACTTTAAGCTACGACTTCATTTAACAGCTGGATGTTTTCTATCTAAACAGGGGCCCACAATGAGCTACAACTTCATCTAACAGCTGGATGTTTTCTATCCAACAGGGGGCCCACACTGAGCTACAACTTCATCTAACAGCTGGATGTTTTCTATCCAACAGGGGGCCCACACTGAGCTACAACTTCATCTAACAGCTGGATGTTTTCTATCCAACAGGGGTCACACTGAGCTACGACTTCATCTAAAAGCTGGATGTTTTCTATCTAACCGGGGGCCCACACTGACCTACGACATCATTTAACAGCTGGATGTTTTCTCTCTAACCGGGGGCCCACACTGACTTATGACATCATTTAACAGCTGGATGTTTTCTATCTAACGGGGGGTCACACTGAGCTACGCATTCATCTAACAGCTGGGTGTTTTCTATCTAACTGGGGGCTAACACTGAGGTAGGACTTCATTTAACAGCTGGATGTTTTCTATCTAACCGGGAGCCCACATTGAGCTACGATATCATTTAACAGCTGGATGTTTTCTATCTGACCGGGAGCACACACTGAGCTACGGCTTCATCTAACAGCTGGGTGTTTTCTATCTAACCGGGAGCACACACTGAGCTACGACTTCATCTAACAGCTGGGTGTTTTCTATCTAACCGGGGGCCACCTTGAAGCTACGACTTCATTTAACAGCTGGATGTTTTCTATCTAACCGGGGGCTCACACTGAGCTACGACTTCATCTAACAGTTGGATGTTTTCTATCCAATAAGGGCCCCACACTGACCTACGACTTCATCTAACAGCTGGATGTTTTCTATCCAACAGGGGTCGCACTGAGCTACGATTTCATCTAACAGCTGGATTTTTTCTGTCTAACCGGGAGCACACACTGAGCTACGACTTCATCTAACAGCTGGATGTTTTCTATCTAACCAGGGCCACCCGCTGATTTACGACTTCATTTAACAGCTGGATGTTTTCTATCTAACTGGGGGCCAACTTTAAGCTACGACTTCATTTAACAGCTGGATGTTTTCTATCTAACCGGGGGCCACCTTTAAGCTACGACTTCATTTAACAGCTGGATGTTGTCTATCTAACCAGGGGCCACACTGAGCTACAACTTCTTCTAACAGCTGGATGTTGTCTATCTAACCAGGGTTCACACTGAGCTAAAATTTCATCTAACAGCTGGATGTATTCTGTCTAACCGGGGGAACACACTGAGCTAGGACTTCATCTAACAGCTGGATGTTGTCTATTTAACCAGGGACCACACTGAGCTACAACTTCATCTAACAGCTGGATGTTGTCTATCTAACCAGGGTTCACACTGAGCTAAAATTTCATCTAACAGCTGGATGTATTCTGTCTAACCGGGGGAACACACTGAGCTAGGACTTCATCTAACAGCTGGGTGTTTTCTATCTAACCGGGGCCCACACTGAGCTACGACTTCATCTAACAGCTGTATGTTTTCTATTTAACCGGGGGCCACCTTTAAGCTACGACTTCATTTAACAGCTGGATGTTTTCTATCTAAACGGGGGCCCAAAATGAGCTGCAACTTCATCTAACAGCTGGATGTTTTCTATCCAACAGGGGGCCCACACTGAGCTACAACTTCATCTAACAGCTGGATGTTTTCTATCCAACAGGGGTCACACTGAGCTACGACTTCATCTAAAAGCTGGATGTTTTCTATCTAACCGGGGGCCCACGCTGACCTACGACATCATTTAACAGCTGGATGTTTTCTCTCTAACCGGGGGCCACACTGAGGTACGACTTCATCTACCAGCTGGATGTTTTTTTATCCAACCGGGAGCCACACTGAGGTATGACCTCTCTAATAGCTGGATGTTTTCTATCTAACCGGGGGCCACAATGAGCTAAGACTTCATCTAACAGCTGGATGTTTTCTATCTAACCGGGGGCCGACACTGAGCTACGAGTTCATCAAACAGTTGGATGTTTTCTATCTAACCGGGGGCCACCTTTAAGCTACGACTTCATTTAACAGCTGGATGTTTACTATCTAACCGGGGGCCCACACTAAACTACAACTTCATCTAACAGCTGGATCTTTTCTATCCAACAGGGGTCCCACACTGAGCTACAACTTCATCTAACAGCTGGATGTTTTCTATCCAACAGGGGTCACACTGAGCTACGACTTCACCTAAAAGCTGGATGTTTTTTATCCAACCGGGAGCCACACTGAGGTATGAGCTCTCTAACAGCTGGATGTTTTCTATCTAACCGGGGGCCCACACTTAGCTACGACTTCATGTAACAGCTGGATGTCTTCTATCTAACCGGGGGCCCACACTGACCTATGACTTCATTTAACAGCTGGATGTTTTCTATCTAACTGGGGGCCCACACTTAGCTACGACTTCATCTAACAGCTGGATGTTTTCTATCCAACAGGGGTCACACTGAGCTACGATTTCATCTAACAGCTGGATGTTTTCAGTCTAACCGGGAGCACACACTGGGCTACGACTTCTTCTAACAGCTGGATGTTTTCTAATTAACCGGGGGCCGACACTGAGCTATGAGTTCATCAAACAGTTGGATGTTTTCTATCTAATCGGGGGCCCACACTGACCTATGACTTCATTTAACAGCTGGATGTTTTCTATCTAACTGGGGGCCCACACTTAGCTACGACTTCATGTAACAGCTGGATGTCTTCTATCTAACCGGGGGCCCACACTGACTTATGACATCATTTAACAGCTGGATGTTTTCTATCTAACGGGGGGTCACACTGAGCTACGCATTCATCTAACAGCTGGGTGTTTTCTATCTAACCGGGGGCCAACACTGAGGTAGGACTTCATTTAACAGCTGGATGTTTTCTATCTAACCGGGAGCCCACATTGAGCTACGACATCATTTAACAGCTGGATGTTTTCTATCTAACCGGGAGCACACACTGAGCTACGGCTTCATCTAACAGCTGGGTGTTTTCTATCTAACCGGGAGCACACACTGAGCTACGACTTCATCTAACAGCTGGGTGTTTTCTATCTAACCGGGGGCCACCTTTAAGCTACGACTTCATTTAACAGCTGGATGTTTTCTATCTAACCGGGGGCTCACACTGAGCTACGACTTCATCTAACAGTTGGATGTTTTCTATCCAATAAGGGCCCCACACTGACCTACGACTTCATCTAACAGCTGGATGTTTTCTATCCAACAGGGGTCACACTGAGCTAAGATTTCATCTAACAGCTGGATTTTTTCTGTCTAACCGGGAGCACACACTGAGCTACGACTTCATCTAACAGCTGGATGTTTTCTATCTAACCAGGGCCACCCGCTGATTTACGACTTCATTTAACAGCTGGATGTTTTCTATCTAACCGGGGGCCAACTTTAAGCTACGACTTCATTTAACAGCTGGATGTTTTCTATCTAACCGGGGGCCACCTTTAAGCTACGACTTCATTTAACAGCTGGATGTTGTCTATCTAACCAGGGGCCACACTGAGCTACAACTTCTTCTAACAGCTGGATGTTTTCTATCTAACCAGGGTTCACACTGAGCTAAAATTTCATCTAACAGCTGGATGTATTCTGTCTAACCGGGGGAACACACTGAGCTAGGACTTCATCTAACAGCTGGATGTTGTCTATCTAACCAGGGGCCACACTGAGCTACAACTTCATCTAAAAGCTGGATGTTGTCTATCTAACCAGGGTTCACACTGAGCTAAAATTTCATCTAACAGCTGGATGTATTCTGTCTAACCGGGGGAACACACTGAGCTAGGACTTCATCTAACAGCTGGATGTTTTCTATCTAACCGGGGGCCGACACTGAGCTACGAGTTCATCAAACAGTTGGATGTTTTTTTATCCAACCGGGAGCCACACTGAGGTATGACCTCTCTAATAGCTGGATGTTTTCTATCTAACCGGGGGCCACACTGAGCTAAGACTTCATCTAACAGCTGGATGTTTTCTATCTAACCGGGGGCCGACACTGAGCTACGAGTTCATCAAACAGTTGGATGTTTTCTATCTAACCGGGGGCCACCTTTAAGCTACGACTTCATTTAACAGCTGGATGTTTTCTATCTAACCGGGAGCCCACATTGAGCTACGACATCATTTAACAGCTGGATGTTTTCTATCTAACCGGGAGCACACACTGAGCTACGGCTTCATCTAACAGCTGGGTGTTTTCTATCTAACCGGGAGCACACACTGAGCTACGACTTCATCTAACAGCTGCGTGTTTTCTATCTAACCGGGGGCCACCTTTAAGCTACGACTTCATTTAACAGCTGGATGTTTTCTATCTAACCGGGGGCTCACACTGAGCTACGACTTCATCTAACAGTTGGATGTTTTCTATCCAACAGGGGGCCCACACTGAGCTACAACTTCATCTAACAGCTGGATGTTTTCTATCCAACAGGGGTCACACTGAGCTACGACTTCATCTAAAAGCTGGATGTTTTCTATCTAACCGGGGGCCCACGCTGACCTACGACATCATTTAACAGCTGGATGTTTTCTCTCTAACCGGGGGCCACACTGAGGTACGACTTCATCTACCAGCTGGATGTTTTTTTATCCAACCGGGAGCCACACTGAGGTATGACCTCTCTAACAGCTGGATGTTTTCTATCCAACAGGGGCCCCACACTGACCTACGACTTCATCTAGCAGCTGGATGTTTTCGATCTAACCGGGGCCCCACACTGAGCTACCACTTCATTTAACAGCTGGGTGTTTTCTATCTATCCGGGGGCTACCTTTAAGCTGCGACTTCATTTAACAGCTGGATGTTTTCTATCTAACCGGGGGCCCACACTGAGGTTACGACTTCATTTATCAGTTGGATGTTTTCTATCTAACCAGGGGCCACACTGAGCTACTTCATCTAACAGCTGGATTTCTTCTATCCAACAGGGGGCACACACTGAGCTACAACTTCATGTAACAGCTGGATGTTTTCTATCTAACCGGGGGCCCACACTGAGCTACGACTTCATCTAATAGCTGGATGTTTTCTATCCAACAGGGGTCACACTGAGCTACGATTTCATCTAACAGCTCGATGTTTTCTATGTAACCGGGAGGACACACTGCGCTACGACTTCATCTAACAGTTGGATGTTTTTTATCCAACCGGGAGCCACACTGAGGTATGACCTCTCTAACAGCTGGATGTTTTCTATCTAACTGGGGGCCCAAATTGAGCTAGGACTTCATTTAACAGCTGGATATTTTCAATCTAACCGGGGGCCCACCCTTAGCTACGACTTCATCTAACAGCTGGATGTTTTCGATGTAACCTGGGTCCACACTGAGTTACAACTTCATCTAGCAGCTGGATGTTTTCTATCTAACCGGGGCCCCACACTGAGCTACCACTTCATTTAACAGCTGGGTGTTTTCTATCTATCCGGGGGCCACCTTTAAGCTAGGACTTCATTTAACAGCTGGATGTTTTCTATCTAACCAGGGCCCACACTGAGCTACTTCATCTAACAGCTGGATTTCTTCTATCCAACAGGGGGCACAAACTGAGCTACGACTTCATCTAATAGCTGGATGTTTTCTATCTAACCGGGGGCCCTAACTGAGCTACGACTTCATCTAACAGCTGGATGTTTTCTATCCAACAGGGGCCCCACACTGACCTACGACTTCATATAGCAGCTGGATGTTTTCGATCTAACCTGGGTCCACACTGAGCTACAACATCATCTAGCAGCTGGATGTTTTCTATCTAACCGGGATCCCACACTGAGCTACCACTTCATTTAACAGCTGGGTGTTTTCTATCTATCCGGGGGCCACATTTAAGCTACGACTTCATTTAACAGCTGGATGTTTTCTATCTAACCAGGGCCCACACTGAGCTACTTCATCTAACAGCTGGATTTCTTCTACCCAACAGGGGGCACACACTGAGCTACGACTTCATGTAACAGCTGGATGTTTTCTGTCTAACCGGGGCCCCACACTGAGCTACGACTTCATCTAATAGCTGGATGTTTTCTATCTAATCAGGGGCCCGAACTGAGCTACGACTTCATCTAACAGCTGGATGTTTTCTATCGAACAGGGGCAACACACTGACCTACGACTTCATCTAGCAGCTGGATGTTTTCGATCTAACCGGGGCCCCACACTGAGCTACCACTTCATTTAACAGCTGGGTGTTTTCTATCTATCCGGGGGCTACCTTTAAGCTGCGACTTCATTTAACAGCTGGATGTTTTCTATCTAACCGGGGGCCCACACTGAGGTTACGACTTCATTTATCAGTTGGATGTTTTCTATCTAACCGGTGGCCACACTGAGCTACGACTTCATTTAACAGCTGGAAATTCTCTGTCTAAACTGGGTCCACACTGAGCTACGACTTCATCTACCAGCTGGATGTTTTTTATCCAACCGGGAGCCACACTGAGATATGACTTCACTAACAGCTGGATGTTTTCTATCAAACTGGGGGTCCAAATGGAGCTACGACTTCATCTAACAGCTGGATATTTTCTATCCAACAGTGGCCCCACACTGACCTACGACTTCATCTAACAGCTGGATGTTTTGTATCCAACAGGGGTCACACTGAGCTACGACTTCATCTAACAGCTGGATGTTTTCTGTCTAACCGGGAGCACACACTGAGCTACGACTTCATCTAACAGCTGGATGTTTTCTATCTAACCGGGGGCCCACACTGACCTATGACATCATTTAACAGCTGGATGTTTTCTCTCTAACCGGGGGCCACACTGAGCTACGACTTCATCTACCAGCTGGATGTTTTTTATCCAACCGGGAGCCATACTGAGGTATGACCTCTCTAACAGCTGGATGTTTTCTATCTAACTGGGGGCCCAAATTGAGCTACGACTTCATTTAACAGCTGGATATTTTCTATCTAACCGGGGGCCCACCCTTAGCTACGACTTCATCTAAGAGCTGGATGTTTTCGATGTAACCTGGGTCCACACTGAGCTACAACTTCATCTAGCAGCTGGATGTTTTCTATCTAACCGGGGCCCCACACTGAGATACCATTTCATTTAACAGCTGGGTGTTTTCTATCTATCTGGGGGCCACCTTTAAGCCACGACTTCATTTAACAGCTGGTTTTTTTCTATCTAACCAGGGGCCACACTTAGCTACTTCATCTAACAGCTGGATTTCTTCTATCCAACAGGGGGCACACACTGAGCTACGACTTCATGTAACAGCTGGATGTTTTCTATTTAACCGGGGGCCCAAATTGAGCTACGACTTCATCTAACAGCTGTATGTTTTCTATCTAACCGAGGGCCCACACTGAGCTATGAGTTCATCTAACAGCTGGATGTTTTCTATCTAACCGGGGGCCCACACTGACCTACGACATCATTTAACAGCTTGATGTTTTCTATCTAACCGGGGGCCCACACTGAGGTTACGACTTCATTTATCAGTTGGATGTTTTCTATCTGACC
The DNA here is from genome assembly GCF_029633865.1 of Lampris incognitus. Classification (NCBI taxonomy): domain Eukaryota; kingdom Metazoa; phylum Chordata; class Actinopteri; order Lampriformes; family Lampridae; genus Lampris; species Lampris incognitus. Next base: position 76,016,452 of record NC_079212.1, read on the forward strand.
GGTGGCCACACTGAGCTACGACTCCATTTAAAAGCTGGAAATTTTCTGTCTAAACTGGGTTCACACTGAGCTACGACTTCATCTACCAGCTGGATGTTTTTTATCCAACCGGGATCCACACTGAGATATGACTTCACTAACAGCTGGATGTTTTCTATCAAACTGGGGGTCCAAATGGAGCTACGACTTCATCTAACAGCTGGATATTTTCTATCCAACAGGGGCCCCACACTGACCTACGACTTCATCTAACAGCTGGATGTTTTCTATCTAACCGGGGGCCCACACTGAGCTACGACTTCATCTAACAGCTGGATGTTTTCTATCCAACAGGGGCCCCAGACTGACCTACGACTTCATCTAACAGCTGGATGTTTTGTATCCAACAGGGGTCACACTGAGCTACGACTTCATCTAACAGCTGGATGTTTTCTGTCTAACCGGGAGCACACACTGAGCTACGACTTCATCTAACAGTTGGATGTTTTCTATCCAACAGGGGCCCCACACTGACCTACGACTTCATCTAACAGCTGGATGTTTTCTATCTAACCGGGGGCCCACACTGACCTACGACATCATTTAACAGCTGGATGTTTTTTCCTCTAACCGGGGGCCACACTGAGCTACGACTTCATCTACCAGCTGGATGTTTTTTATCCAACCGGGAGCCACACTGAGGTATGACCTCTCTAACAGCTGGATGTTTCTATCTAACTGGGGGCCCAAATTGAGCTACGACTTCATTTAACAGCTGGATATTTTCTATCTAACCGGGGGCCCACCCTTAGCTACGACTTCATCTAAGAGCTGGATGTTTTCGATGTAACCTGGGTCCACACTGAGCTACAACGTCATCTAGCAGCTGGATGTTTTCTATCTAACCGGGGCCCCACACTGAGCTACCATTTCATTTAACAGCTGGGTGTTTTCTATCTATCCGGGGGCCACCTTTAAGCTACGACTTCATTTAACAGCTGGATGTTTTCTATCTAACCAAGGGCCACACTGAGCTACTTCATCTAACAGCTGGATTTCTTCTATCCAACAGGGGGCACACACTGAGCTACAACTTCATGTAACAGCTGGATGTTTTCTATTTAACCGGGGGCCCACACTGAGCTACGACTTCATCTAATAGCTGGATGTTTTCTATCCAACAGGGGTCACACTGAGCTACGATTTCATCTAACAGCTCGATGTTTTCTATGTAACCGGGAGGACACACTGCGCTACGACTTCATCTAACATTTGGATGTTTTTTATCCAACCGGGAGCCACACTGAGGTATGACCTCTCTAACAGCTGGATGTTTTCTATCTAACTGGGGGCCCAAATTGAGCTAGGACTTCATTTAACAGCTGGATATTTTCAATCTAACCGGGGGCCCACCCTTAGCTACGACTTCATCTAACAGCTGGATGTTTTCGATGTAACCTGGGTCCACACTGAGTTACAACTTCATCTAGCAGCTGGATGTTTTCTATCTAACCGGGGCCCCACACTGAGCTACCACTTCATTTAACAGCTGGGTGTTTTCTATCTATCCGGGGGCCACCTTTAAGCTAGGACTTCATTTAACAGCTGGATGTTTTCTATCTAACCAGGGCCCACACTGAGCTACTTCATCTAACAGCTGGATTTCTTCTATCCAACAGGGGGCACAAACTGAGCTACGACTTCATCTAATAGCTGGATGTTTTCTATCTAACCGGGGGCCCTAACTGAGCTACGACTTCATCTAACAGCTGGATGTTTTCTATCCAACAGGGGCCCCACACTGACCTACGACTTCATATAGCAGCTGGATGTTTTCGATCTAACCTGGGTCCACACTGAGCTACAACATCATCTAGCAGCTGGATGTTTTCTATCTAACCGGGATCCCACACTGAGCTACCACTTCATTTAACAGCTGGGTGTTTTCTATCTATCCGGGGGCCACATTTAAGCTACGACTTCATTTAACAGCTGGATGTTTTCTATCTAACCAGGGCCCACACTGAGCTACTTCATCTAACAGCTGGATTTCTTCTACCCAACAGGGGGCACACACTGAGCTACGACTTCATGTAACAGCTGTATGTTTTCTATCTAACCGGGGCCCCACACTGAGCTACGACTTCATCTAACAGCTGGATGTTTTCTATCCAACAGGGGCCCCACACTGACCTACGACTTCATCTAGCAGCTGGATGTTTTCGATCTAACCGGGGCCCCACACTGAGCTACCACTTCATTTAACAGCTGGGTGTTTTCTATCTATCCGGGGGCTACCTTTAAGCTGCGACTTCATTTAACAGCTGGATGTTTTCTATCTAACCGGGGGCCCACACTGAGGTTACGACTTCATTTATCAGTTGGATGTTTTCTATCTAACCAGGGGCCACACTGAGCTACTTCATCTAACAGCTGGATTTCTTCTATCCAACAGGGGGCACACACTGAGCTACAACTTCATGTAACAGCTGGATGTTTTCTATCTAACCGGGGGCCCACACTGAGCTACGACTTCATCTAATAGCTGGATGTTTTCTATCCAACAGGGGTCACACTGAGCTACGATTTCATCTAACAGCTCGATGTTTTCTATGTAACCGGGAGGACACACTGCGCTACGACTTCATCTAACAGTTGGATGTTTTTTAATCCAACCGGGAGCCACACTGAGGTATGACCTCTCTAACAGCTGGATGTTTTCTATCTAACTGGGGGCCCAAATTGAGCTAGGACTTCATTTAACAGCTGGATATTTTCAATCTAACCGGGGGCCCACCCTTAGCTACGACTTCATCTAACAGCTGGATGTTTTCGATGTAACCTGGGTCCACACTGAGTTACAACTTCATCTAGCAGCTGGATGTTTTCTATCTAACCGGGGCCCCACACTGAGCTACCACTTCATTTAACAGCTGGGTGTTTTCTATCTATCCGGGGGCCACCTTTAAGCTAGGACTTCATTTAACAGCTGGATGTTTTCTATCTAACCAGGGCCCACACTGACCTACGACTTCATATAGCAGCTGGATGTTTTCGATCTAACCTGGGTCCACACTGAGCTACAACATCATCTAGCAGCTGGATGTTTTCTATCTAACCGGGATCCCACACTGAGCTACCACTTCATTTAACAGCTGGGTGTTTTCTATCTATCCGGGGGCCACATTTAAGCTACGACTTCATGTAACAGCTGGATGTTTTCTATCTAACCGGGGCCCCACACTGAGCTACGACTTCATCTAATAGCTGGATGTTTTCTATCTAATCAGGGGCCCGAACTGAGCTACGACTTCATCTAACAGCTGGATGTTTTCTATCCAACAGGGGCCCCACACTGACCTACGACTTCATCTAGCAGCTGGATGTTTTCGATCTAACCGGGGCCCCACACTGAGCTACCACTTCATTTAACAGCTGGGTGTTTTCTATCTATCCGGGGGCTACCTTTAAGCTGCGACTTCATTTAACAGCTGGATGTTTTCTATCTAACCGGGGGCCACACTGAGCTACGACTCCATTTAAAAGCTGGAAATTTTCTGTCTAAACTGGGTCCACACTGAGCTACGACTTCATCTACCAGCTGGATGTTTTTTATCCAACCGGGAGCCACACTGAGATATGACTTCACTAACAGCTGGATGTTTTCTATCAAACTGGGGGTCCAAATGGAGCTACGACTTCATCTAACAGCTGGATATTTTCTATCCAACAGGGGCCCCACACTGACCTACGACTTCATCTAACAGCTGGATGTTTTCTATCTAACCGGGGGCCCACACTGAGCTACGACTTCATCTAACAGCTGGATGTTTTCTATCCAACAGGGGCCCCAGACTGACCTACGACTTCATCTAACAGCTGGATGTTTTGTATCCAACAGGGGTCACACTGAGCTACGACTTCATCTAACAGCTGGATGTTTTCTGTCTAACCGGGAGCACACACTGAGCTACGACTTCATCTAACAGCTGGATGTTTTCTATCTAACCGGGGGCCCACACTGACCTATGACATCATTTAACAGCTGGATGTTTTCTCTGTAAACGGGGGCCACACTGAGCTACGACTTCATCTACCAGCTGGATGTTTTTTATCCAACCGGGAGCCACACTGAGGTATGACCTCTCTAACAGCTGGATGTTTTCTATCTAACTGGGGGCCCAAATTGAGCTACGACTTCATTTAACAGCTGGATATTTTCTATCTAACCGGGGGCCCACCCTTAGCTACGACTTCATCTAAGAGCTGGATGTTTTCGATTTAACCTGGGTCCACACTGAGCTACAACTTCATCTAGCAGCTGGATGTTTTCTATCTAACCGGGGCCCCACACTGAGCTACCATTTCATTTAACAGCTGGGTGTTTTCTATCTATCTGGGGGCCACCTATAAGCCACGACTTCATTTAACAGCTGGTTTTTTTCTATCTAACCAGGGGCCACACTTAGCTACTTCATCTAACAGCTGGATTTCTTCTATCCAACAGGGGGCACACACTGAGCTACGACTTCATGTAACAGCTGGATGTTTTCTATTTAACCGGGGGCCCAAATTGAGCTACGACTTCATCTAACAGCTGTATGTTTTCTATCTAACCGAGGGCCCACACTGAGCTATGAGTTCATCTAACAGCTGGATGTTTTCTATCCAACAGGGGCCCCACACTGACCTACGACTTCATATAGCAGCTTGATGTTTTCTATCTAACCGGGGGCCCACACTGAGGTTACGACTTCATTTATCAGTTGGATGTTTTCTATCTGACCGGTGGCCACACTGAGCTACGACTCCATTTAAAAGCTGGAAATTTTCTGTCTAAACTGGGTCCACACTGAGCTACGACTTCATCTACCAGCTGGATGTTTTTTATCCAACCGGGATCCACACTGAGATATGACTTCACTAACAGCTGGATGTTTTCTATCAAACTGGGGGTCCAAATGGAGCTACGACTTCATCTAACAGCTGGATATGTTCTATCCAACAGGGGCCCCACACTGACCTACGACTTCATCTAACAGCTGGATGTTTTCTATCTAACCGGGGGCCCACACTGAGCTACGACTTCATCTAACAGCTGGATGTTTTCTATCCAACAGGGGCCCCAGACTGACCTACGACTTCATCTAACAGCTGGATGTTTTGTATCCAACAGGGGTCACACTGAGCTACGACTTCATCTAACAGCTGGATGTTTTCTGTCTAACCGGGAGCACACACTGAGCTACGACTTCATCTAACAGTTGGATGTTTTCTATCCAACAGGGGCCCCACACTGACCTACGACTTCATCTAACAGCTGGATGTTTTCTATCTAACCGGGGGCCCACACTGACCTACGACATCATTTAACAGCTGGATGTTTTTTCCTCTAACCGGGGGCCACACTGAGCTACGACTTCATCTACCAGCTGGATGTTTTTTATCCAACCGGGAGCCACACTGAGGTATGACCTCTCTAACAGCTGGATGTTTTCTATCTAACTGGGGGCCCAAATTGAGCTACGACTTCATTTAACAGCTGGATGTTTTCTATCTAACCAGGGGCCACACTGAGCTACTTCATCTAACAGCTGGATTTCTTCTATCCAACAGGGGGCACACACTGAGCTACGACTTCATGTAACAGCTGGATGTTTTCTATCTAACCGGGGCCCCACACTGAGCTACGACTTCATCTAATAGCTGGATGTTTTCTATATAACCAGGGGCCCGAACTGAGCTACGACTTCATCTAACAGCTGGATGTTTTCTATCCAACAGGGGCCCCACACTGACCTACGACTTCATCTAGCAGCTGGATGTTTTCGATCTAACCGGGGCCCCACACTGAGCTACCACTTCATTTAACAGCTGGGTTTTTTCTATCTATCCGGGGGCTACCTTTAAGCTGCGACTTCATTTAACAGCTGGATGTTTTCTATCTAACCGGGGGCCCACACTGAGGTTACGACTTCATTTATCAGTTGGATGTTTTCTATCTAACCAGGGGCCACACTGAGCTACTTCATCTAACAGCTGGATTTCTTCTATCCAACAGGGGGCACACACTGAGCTACAACTTCATGTAACAGCTGGATGTTTTCTATCTAACCGGGGGCCCACACTGAGCTACGACTTCATCTAATAGCTGGATGTTTTCTATCCAACAGGGGTCACACTGAGCTACGATTTCATCTAACAGCTCGATGTTTTCTATGTAACCGGGAGGACACACTGCGCTACGACTTCATCTAACAGTTGGATGTTTTTTATCCAACCGGGAGCCACACTGAGGTATGACCTCTCTAACAGCTGGATGTTTTCTATCTAACTGGGGGCCCAAATTGAGCTAGAACTTCATTTAACAGCTGGATATTTTCAATCTAACCGGGGGCCCACCCTTAGCTACGACTTCATCTAACAGCTGGATGTTTTCGATGTAACCTGGGTCCACACTGAGTTACAATTTCATCTAGCAGCTGGATGTTTTCTATCTAACCGGGGCCCCACACTGAGCTACCACTTCATTTAACAGCTGGGTGTTTTCTATCTATCCGGGGGCCACCTTTAAGCTAGGACTTCATTTAACAGCTGGATGTTTTCTATCTAACCAGGGCCCACACTGAGCTACTTCATCTAACAGCTGGATTTCTTCTATCCAACAGGGGGCACAAACTGAGCTACGACTTCATCTAATAGCTGGATGTTTTCTATCTAACCGGGGGCCCTAACTGAGCTACGACTTCATCTAACAGCTGGATGTTTTCTATCCAACAGGGGCCCCACACTGACCTACGACTTCATATAGCAGCTGGATGTTTTCGATCTAACCTGGGTCCACACTGAGCTACAACATCATCTAGTAGCTGGATGTTTTCTATCTAACCGGGATCCCACACTGAGCTACCACTTCATTTAACAGCTGGGTGTTTTCTATCTATCCGGGGGCCACATTTAAACTACGACTTCATTTAACAGCTGGATGTTTTCTATCTAACCAGGGCCCACACTGAGCTACTTCATCTAACAGCTGGATTTCTTCTACCCAACAGGGGGCACACACTGAGCTACGACTTCATGTAACAGCTGGATGTTTTCTATCTAACCGGGGCCCCACACTGAGCTACGACTTCATCTAATAGCTGGATGTTTTCTATCTAATCAGGGGCCCGAACTGAGCTACGACTTCATCTAACAGCTGGATGTTTTCTATCGAACAGGGGCAACACACTGACCTACGACTTCATCTAGCAGCTGGATGTTTTCGATCTAACCGGGGCCCCACACTGAGCTACCACTTCATTTAACAGCTGGGTGTTTTCTATCTATCCGGGGGCTACCTTTAAGCTGCGACTTCATTTAACAGCTGGATGTTTTCTATCTAACCAGGGGCCCACACTGAGGTTACGACTTCATTTATCAGTTGGATGTTTTCTATCTGACCGGTGGCCACACTGAGCTACGACTCCATTTAAAAGCTGGAAATTTTCTGTCTAAACTGGGTCCACACTGAGCTACGACTTCATCTACCAGCTGGATGTTTTTTATCCAACCGGGAGCCACACTGAGATATGACTTCACTAACAGCTGGATGTTTTCTATCAAACTGGGGGTCCAAATGGAGCTACGACTTCATCTAACAGCTGGATATTTTCTATCCAACAGGGGCCCCACACTGACCTACGACTTCATCTAACAGCTGGATGTTTTCTATCTAACCGGGGGCCCACACTGAGCTACGACTTCATCTAACAGCTGGATGTTTTGTATCCAACAGGGGTCACACTGAGCTACGACTTCATCTAACAGCTGGATGTTTTCTGTCTAACCGGGAGCACACACTGAGCTACGACTTCATCTAACAGCTGGATGTTTTATATCTAACCGGGGGCCCACACTGACCTATGACATCATTTAACAGCTGGATGTTTTCTCTGTAAACGGGGGCCACACTGAGCTACGACTTCATCTACCAGCTGGATGTTTTTTATCCAACCGGGAGCCACACTGAGGTATGACCTCTCTAACAGCTGGATGTTTTCTATCTAACTGGGGGCCCAAATTGAGCTACGACTTCATTTAACAGCTGGATATTTTCTATCTAACCGGGGGCCCACCCTTAGCTACGACTTCATCTAAGAGCTGGATGTTTTCGATGTAACCTGGGTCCACACTGAGCTACAACTTCATCTAGCAGCTGGATGTTTTCTATCTAACCGGGGCCCCACACTGAGCTACCATTTCATTTAACAGCTGGGTGTTTTCTATCTATCTGGGGGCCACCTTTAAGCCACGACTTCATTTAACAGCTGGTGTTTTTCTATCTAACCAGGGGCCACACTTAGCTACTTCATCTAACAGCTGGATTTCTTCTATCCAACAGGGGGCACACACTGAGCTACGACTTCATGTAACAGCTGGATGTTTTCTATTTAACCGGGGGCCCAAATTGAGCTACGACTTCATCTAACAGCTGTATGTTTTCTATCTAACCGAGGGCCCACACTGAGCTATGAGTTCATCTAACAGCTGGATGTTTTCTATCTAACCGGGGGCCCACACTGACCTACGACATCATTTAACAGCTTGATGTTTTCTATCTAACCGGGGGCCCACACTGAGGTTACGACTTCATTTATCAGTTGGATGTTTTCTATCTGACCGGTGGCCACACTGAGCTACGACTCCATTTAAAAGCTGGAAATTTTCTGTCTAAACTGGGTCCACACTGAGCTACGACTTCATCTACCAGCTGGATGTTTTTTATCCAACCGGGATCCACACTGAGATATGACTTCACTAACAGCTGGATGTTTTCTATCAAACTGGGGGTCCAAATGGAGCTACGACTTCATCTAACAGCTGGATATGTTCTATCCAACAGGGGCCCCACACTGACCTACGACTTCATCTAACAGCTGGATGTTTTCTATCTAACCGGGGGCCCACACTGAGCTACGACTTCATCTAACAGCTGGATGTTTTCTATCCAACAGGGGCCCCAGACTGACCTACGACTTCATCTAACAGCTGGATGTTTTGTATCCAACAGGGGTCACACTGAGCTACGACTTCATCTAACAGCTGGATGTTTTCTGTCTAACCGGGAGCACACACTGAGCTACGACTTCATCTAACAGTTGGATGTTTTCTATCCAACAGGGGCCCCACACTGACCTACGACTTCATCTAGCAGCTGGATGTTTTCGATCTAACCGGGGCCCCACACTGAGCTACCACTTCATTTAACAGCTGGGTTTTTTCTATCTATCCGGGGGCTACCTTTAAGCTGCGACTTCATTTAACAGCTGGATGTTTTCTATCTAACCGGGGGCCCACACTGAGGTTACGACTTCATTTATCATTTGGATGTTTTCTATCTAACCAGGGGCCACACTGAGCTACTTCATCTAACAGCTGGATTTCTTCTATCCAACAGGGGGCACACACTGAGCTACAACTTCATGTAACAGCTGGATGTTTTCTATCTAACCGGGGGCCCACACTGAGCTACGACTTCATCTAATAGCTGGATGTTTTCTATCCAACAGGGGTCACACTGAGCTACGATTTCATCTAACAGCTCGATGTTTTCTATGTAACCGGGAGGACACACTGCGCTACGACTTCATCTAACAGTTGGATGTTTTTTATCCAACCGGGAGACACACTGAGGTATGACCTCTCTAACAGCTGGATGTTTTCTATCTAACTGGGGGCCCAAATTGAGCTAGAACTTCATTTAACAGCTGGATATTTTCAATCTAACCGGGGGCCCACCCTTAGCTACGACTTCATCTAACAGCTGGATGTTTTCGATGTAACCTGGGTCCACACTGAGTTACAACTTCACCTAGCAGCTGGATGTTTTCTATCTAACCGGGGCCCCACACTGAGCTACCACTTCATTTAACAGCTGGGTGTTTTCTATCTATCCGGGGGCCACCTTTAAGCTAGGACTTCATTTAACAGCTGGATGTTTTCTATCTAACCAGGGCCCACACTGAGCTACTTCATCTAACAGCTGGATTTCTTCTATCCAACAGGGGGCACAAACTGAGCTACGACTTCATCTAATAGCTGGATGTTTTCTATCTAACCGGGGGCCCTAACTGAGCTACGACTTCATCTAACAGCTGGATGTTTTCTATCCAACAGGGGCCCCACACTGACCTACGACTTCATATAGCAGCTGGATGTTTTCGATCTAACCTGGGTCCACACTGAGCTACAACATCATCTAGCAGCTGGATGTTTTATATCTAACCGGGATCCCACACTGAGCTACCACTTCATTTAACAGCTGGGTGTTTTCTATCTATCCGGGGGCCACATTTAAGCTACGACTTCATTTAACAGCTGGATGTTTTCTATCTAACCAGGGCCCACACTGAGCTACTTCATCTAACAGCTGGATTTCTTCTACCCAACAGGGGGCACACACTGAGCTACGACTTCATGTAACAGCTGGATGTTTTCTATCTAACCGGGGCCCCACACTGAGCTACGACTTCATCTAATAGCTGGATGTTTTCTATCTAATCAGGGGCCCGAACTGAGCTACGACTTCATCTAACAGCTGGATGTTTTCTATCGAACAGGGGCAACACACTGACCTACGACTTCATATAGCAGCTGGATGTTTTCGATCTAACCGGGGCCCCACACTGAGCTACCACTTCATTTAACAGCTGGGTGTTTTCTATCTATCCGGGGGCTACCTTTAAGCTGCGACTTCATTTAACAGCTGGATGTTTTCTATCTAACCAGGGGCCCACACTGAGCTACGATTTCATCTAACAGCTCGATGTTTTCTATGTAACCGGGAGGACACACTGCGCTACGACTTCATCTAACAGTTGGATGTTTTTTATCCAACCGGGAGACACACTGAGGTATGACCTCTCTAACAGCTGGATGTTTTCTATCTAACTGGGGGCCCAAATTGAGCTAGAACTTCATTTAACAGCTGGATATTTTCAATCTAACCGGGGGCCCACCCTTAGCTACGACTTCATCTAACAGCTGGATGTTTTCGATGTAACCTGGGTCCACACTGAGTTACAACTTCATCTAGCAGCTGGATGTTTTCTATCTAACCGGGGCCCCACACTGAGCTACCACTTCATTTAACAGCTGGGTGTTTTCTATCTATCCGGGGGCCACCTTTAAGCTAGGACTTCATTTAACAGCTGGATGTTTTCTATCTAACCAGGGCCCACACTGAGCTACTTCATCTAACAGCTGGATTTCTTCTATCCAACAGGGGGCACAAACTGAGCTACGACTTCATCTAATAGCTGGATGTTTTCTATCTAACCGGGGGCCCTAACTGAGCTACGACTTCATCTAACAGCTGGATGTTTTCTATCCAACAGGGGCCCCACACTGACCTACGACTTCATATAGCAGCTGGATGTTTTCGATCTAACCTGGGTCCACACTGAGCTACAACATCATCTAGCAGCTGGATGTTTTCTATCTAACCGGGATCCCACACTGAGCTACCACTTCATTTAACAGCTGGGTGTTTTCTATCTATCCGGGGGCCACATTTAAGCTACGACTTCATTTAACAGCTGGATGTTTTCTATCTAACCAGGGCCCACACTGAGCTACTTCATCTAACAGCTGGATTTCTTCTACCCAACAGGGGGCACACACTGAGCTACGACTTCATGTAACAGCTGGATGTTTTCTATCTAACCGGGGCCCCACACTGAGCTACGACTTCATCTAATAGCTGGATGTTTTCTATCTAATCAGGGGCCCGAACTGAGCTACGACTTCATCTAACAGCTGGATGTTTTCTATCGAACAGGGGCAACACACTGACCTACGACTTCATCTAGCAGCTGGATGTTTTCGATCTAACCGGGGCCCCACACTGAGCTACCACTTCATTTAACAGCTGGGTGTTTTCTATCTATCCGGGGGCTACCTTTAAGCTGCGACTTCATTTAACAGCTGGATGTTTTCTATCTAACCAGGGGCCCACACTGAGGTTACGACTTCATTTATCAGTTGGATGTTTTCTATCTGACCGGTGGCCACACTGAGCTACGACTCCATTTAAAAGCTGGAAATTTTCTGTCTAAACTGGGTCCACACTGAGCTACGACTTCATCTACCAGCTGGATGTTTTTTATCCAACCGGGAGCCACACTGAGATATGACTTCACTAACAGCTGGATGTTTTCTATCAAACTGGGGGTCCAAATGGAGCTACGACTTCATCTAACAGCTGGATATTTTCTATCCAACAGGGGCCCCACACTGACCTACGACTTCATCTAACAGCTGGATGTTTTCTATCTAACCGGGGGCCCACACTGAGCTACGACTTCATCTAACAGCTGGATGTTTTCTATCCAACAGGGGCCCCAGACTGACCTACGACTTCATCTAACAGCTGGATGTTTTGTATCCAACAGGGGTCACACTGAGCTACGACTTCATCTAACAGCTGGATGTTTTCTGTCTAACCGGGAGCACACACTGAGCTACGACTTCATCTAACAGCTGGATGTTTTATATCTAACCGGGGGCCCACACTGACCTATGACATCATTTAACAGCTGGATGTTTTCTCTGTAAACGGGGGCCACACTGAGCTACGACTTCATCTACCAGCTGGATGTTTTTTATCCAACCGGGAGCCACACTGAGGTATGACCTCTCTAACAGCTGGATGTTTTCTATCTAACTGGGGGCCCAAATTGAGCTACGACTTCATTTAACAGCTGGATATTTTCTATCTAACCAGGGGCCACACTGAGCTACTTCATCTAACAGCTGGATTTCTTCTATCCAACAGGGGGCACACACTGAGCTACAACTTCATGTAACAGCTGGATGTTTTCTATCTAACCGGGGGCCCACACTGAGCGACGACTTCATCTAATAGCTGGATGTTTTCTATCCAACAGGGGTCACACTGAGCTACGATTTCATCTAACTGCTCGATGTTTTCTATGTAACCGGGAGGACACACTGCGCTACGACTTCATCTAACAGTTGGATGTTTTTTATCCAACCGGGAGCCACACTGAGGTATGACCTCTCTAACAGCTGGATGTTTTCTATCTAACTGGGGGCCCAAATTGAGCTAGGACTTCATTAAACAGCTGGATATTTTCAATCTAACCGGGGTCCCACCCTTAGCTACGACTTCATCTAACAGCTGGATGTTTTCGATGTAACCTGGGTCCACACTGAGTTACAACTTCATCTAGCAGCTGGATGTTTTCTATCTAACCGGGGCCCCACACTGAGCTACCACTTCATTTAACAGCTGGGTGTTTTCTATCTATCCGGGGGCCACCTTTAAGCTAGGATTTCATTTAACAGCTGGATGTTTTCTATCTAACCAGGGCCCACACTGAGCTACTTCATCTAACAGCTGGATTTCTTCTATCCAACAGGGGGCACAAACTGAGCTACGACTTCATCTAATAGCTGGATGTTTTCTATCTAACCGGGGGCCCTAACTGAGCTACGACTTCATCTAACAGTTGGATGTTTTCTATCCAACAGGGGCCCCACACTGACCTACGACTTCATCTAACAGCTGGATGTTTTCTATCTAACCGGGGGCCCACACTGACCTACGACATCATTTAACAGCTGGATGTTTTTTCCTCTAACCGGGGGCCACACTGAGCTACGACTTCATCTACCAGCTGGATGTTTTTTATCCAACCGGGAGCCACACTGAGGTATGACCTCTCTAACAGCTGGAAGTTTTCTATCTAACTGGGGGCCCAAATTGAGCTACGACTTCATTTAACAGCTGGATATTTTCTATCTAACCGGGGGCCCATCCTTAGCTACGACTTCATCTAAGAGCTGGATGTTTTCGATGTAACCTGGGTCCACACTGAGCTACAACGTCATCTAGCAGCTGGATGTTTTCTATCTAACCGGGGCCCCACACTGAGCTACCATTTCATTTAACAGCTGGGTGTTTTCTATCTATCCGGGGGCCACCTTTAAGCTACGACTTCATTTAACAGCTGGATGTTTTCTATCTAACCAGGGGCCACACTGAGCTACTTCATCTAACAGCTGGATTTCTTCTATCCAACAGGGGGCACACACTGAGCTACAACTTCATGTAACAGCTGGATGTTTTCTATCTAACCGGGGGCCCACACTGAGCTACGACTTCATCTAATAGCTGGATGTTTTCTATCCAACAGGGGTCACACTGAGCTACGATTTCATCTAACAGCTCGATGTTTTCTATGTAACCGGGAGGACACACTGCGCTACGACTTCATCTAACAGTTGGATGTTTTTTATCCAACCGGGAGCCACACTGAGGTATGACCTCTCTAACAGCTGGATGTTTTCTATCTAACTGGGGGCCCAAATTGAGCTAGGACTTCATTTAACAGCTGGATATTTTCAATCTAACCGGGGGCCCACCCTTAGCTACAACTTCATCTAACAGCTGGATGTTTTCGATGTAACCTGGGTCCACACTGAGTTACAACTTCATCTAGCAGCTGGATGTTTTCTATCTAACCGGGGCCCCACACTGAGCTACCACTTCATTTAACAGCTGGGTGTTTTCTATCTCTCCGGGGGCCACCTTTAAGCTAGGACTTCATTTAACAGCTGGATGTTTTCTATCTAACCAGGGCCCACACTGAGCTACTTCATCTAACAGCTGGATTTCTTCTATCCAACAGGGGGCACAAACTGAGCTACGACTTCATCTAATAGCTGGATGTTTTCTATCTAACCGGGGGCCCTAACTGAGCTACGACTTCATCTAACAGCTGGATGTTTTTTATCCAACCGGGAGCCACACTGAGGTATGACCTCTCTAACAGCTGGATGTTTTCTATCTAACTGGGGGCCCAAATTGAGCTACGACTTCATTTAACAGCTGGATATTTTCTATCTAACCGGGGGCCCACCCTTAGCTACGACTTCATCTAAGATCTGGATGTTTTCGATGTAACCTGGGTCCACACTGAGCTACAACTTCATCTAGCAGCTGGATGTTTTCTATCTAACCGGGGCCCCACACTGAGCTACCATTTCATTTAACAGCTGGGTGTTTTCTATCTATCTGGGGGCCACCTTTAAGCCACGACTTCATTTAACAGCTGGTTTTTTTCTATCTAACCAGGGGCCACACTTAGCTACTTCATCTAACAGCTGGATTTCTTCTATCCAACAGGGGGCACACACTGAGCTACGACTTCATGTAACAGCTGGATGTTTTCTATTTAACCGGGGGCCCAAATTGAGCTACGACTTCATCTAACAGCTGTATGTTTTCTATCTAACCGAGGGCCCACACTGAGCTATGAGTTCATCTAACAGCTGGATGTTTTCTATCTAACCGGGGGCCCACACTGACCTACGACATCATTTAACAGCTTGATGTTTTCTATCTAACCGGGGGCCCACACTGAGGTTACGACTTCATTTATCAGTTGGATGTTTTCTATCTGACCGGTGGCCACACTGAGCTACGACTCCATTTAAAAGCTGGAAATTTTCTGTCTAAACTGGGTCCACACTGAGCTACGACTTCATCTACCAGCTGGATGTTTTTTATCCAACCGGGATCCACACTGAGATATGACTTCACTAACAGCTGGATGTTTTCTATCAAACTGGGGGTCCAAATGGAGCTACGACTTCATCTAACAGCTGGATATTTTCTATCCAACAGGGGCCCCACACTGACCTACGACTTCATCTAACAGCTGGATGTTTTCTATCTAACCGGGGGCCCACGCTGAGCTACGACTTCATCTAACAGCTGGATGTTTTCTATCCAACAGGGGCCCCAGACTGACCTACGACTTCATCTAACAGCTGGATGTTTTGTATCCAACAGGGGTCACACTGAGCTACGACTTCATCTAACAGCTGGATGTTTTCTGTCTAACCGGGAGCACACACTGAGCTACGACTTCATCTAACAGTTGGATGTTTTCTATCCAACAGGGGCCCCACACTGACCTACGACTTCATCTAACAGCTGGATGTTTTCTATCTAACCGGGGGCCCACACTGACCTACGACATCATTTAACAGCTGGATGTTTTTTCCTCTAACCGGGGGCCACACTGAGCTACGACTTCATCTACCAGCTGGATGTTTTTTATCCAACCGGGAGCCACACTGAGGTATGACCTCTCTAACAGCTGGATGTTTTCTATCTAACTGGGGGCCCAAATTGAGCTACGACTTCATTTAACAGCTGGATATTTTCTATCTAACCGGGGGCCCATCCTTAGCTACGACTTCATCTAAGAGCTGGATGTTTTCGATGTAACCTGGGTCCACACTGAGCTACAACGTCATCTAGCAGCTGGATGTTTTCTATTTAACCGGGGCCCCACACTGAGCTACCATTTCATTTAACAGCTGGGTGTTTTCTATCTATCCGGGGGCCACCTTTAAGCTACGACTTCATTTAACAGCTGGATGTTTTCTATCTAACCAGGGGCCACACTGAGCTACTTCATCTAACAGCTGGATTTCTTCTATCCAACAGGGGGCACACACTGAGCTACAACTTCATGTAACATCTGGATGTTTTCTATCTAACCGGGGGCCCACACTGAGCTACGACTTCATCTAATAGCTGGATGTTTTCTATCCAACAGGGGTCACACTGAGCTACGATTTCATCTAACAGCTCGATGTTTTCTATGTAACCGGGAGGACACACTGCGCTACGACTTCATCTAACAGTTGGATGTTTTTTATCCAACCGGGAGCCACACTGAGGTATGACCTCTCTAACAGCTGGATGTTTTCTATCTAACTGGGGGCCCAAATTGAGCTAGGACTTCATTTAACAGCTGGATATTTTCAATCTAACCGGGGGCCCACCCTTAGCCACGACTTCATCTAACAGCTGGATGTTTTCGATGTAACCTGGGTCCACACTGAGTTACAACTTCATCTAGCAGCTGGATGTTTTCTATCTAACCGGGGCCCCACACTGAGCTACCACTTCATTTAACAGCTGGGTGTTTTCTATCTCTCCGGGGGCCACCTTTAAGCTAGGACTTCATTTAACAGCTGGATGTTTTCTATCTAACCAGGGCCCACACTGAGCTACTTCATCTAACAGCTGGATTTCTTCTATCCAACAGGGGGCACAAACTGAGCTACGACTTCATCTAATAGCTGGATGTTTTCTATCTAACCGGGGGCCCTAACTGAGCTACGACTTCATCTAACAGCTGGATGTTTTCTATCCAACAGGGGCCCCACACTGACCTACGACTTCATATAGCAGCTGGATGTTTTCGATCTAACCTGGGTCCACACTGAGCTACAACATCATCTAGCAGCTGGATGTTTTCTATCTAACCGGGATCCCACACTGAGCTACCACTTCATTTAACAGCTGGGTGTTTTCTATCTATCCGGGGGCCACATTTAAGCTACGACTTCATTTAATAGCTGGATGTTTTCTATCTAACCAGGGCCCACACTGAGCTACTTCATCTAACAGCTGGATTTCTTCTACCCAACAGGGGGCACACACTGAGCTACGACTTCATGTAACAGCTGGATGTTTTCTATCTAACCGGGGCCCCACACTGAGCTACGACTTCATCTAATAGCTGGATGTTTTCTATCTAACCAGGGGCCCGAACTGAGCTACGACTTCATCTAACAGCTGGATGTTTTCTATCCAACAGGGGCCCAAAACTGACCTACGACTTCATCTAGCAGCTGGATGTTTTCGATCTAACCGGGGCCCCACACTGAGCTACCACTTCATTTAACAGCTGGGTGTTTTCTATCTATCCGGGGGCTACCTTTAAGCTGCGACTTCATTTAACAGCTGGATGTTTTCTATCTAACCGGGGGCCACACTGAGCTACGACTTCATCTAACAGCTGGATGTTTTCTATCTAACCGGGGGCCCACACTGACCTACGACATCATTTAACAGCTGGATGTTTTTTCCTCTAACCGGGGGCCACACTGAGCTACGACTTCATCTACCGGCTGGATGTTTTTTATCCAACCGGGAGCCACAGTGAGGTATGACCTCTCTAACAGCTGGATGTTTTCTATCTAACTGGGGGCCCAAATTGAGCTACGACTTCATTTAACAGCTGGATATTTTCTATCTAACCGGGGGCCCACCCTTAGCTACGACTTCATCTAAGAGCTGGATGTTTTCGATGTAACCTGGGTCCACACTGAGCTACAACGTCATCTAGCAGCTGGATGTTTTCTATCTAACCGGGGCCCCACACTGAGCTACCATTTCATTTAACAGCTGGGTGTTTTCTATCTATCCGGGGGCCACCTTTAAGCTACGACTTCATTTAACAGCTGGATGTTTTCTATCTAACCAGGGGCCACACTGAGCTACTTCATCTAACAGCTGGATTTCTTCTATCCAACAGGGGGCACACACTGAGCTACAACTTCATGTAACAGCTGGATGTTTTCTATCTAACCGGGGGCCCACACTGAGCTACGACTTCATCTAATAGCTGGATGTTTTCTATCCAACAGGGGTCACACTGAGCTACGATTTCATCTAACAGCTCGATGTTTTCTATGTAACCGGGAGGACACACTGCGCTACGACTTCATCTAACAGTTGGATGTTTTTTATCCAACCGGGAGCCACACTGAGGTATGACGTCTCTAACAGCTGGATGTTTTCTATCTAACCGGGGCCCCACACTGAGCTACGACTTCATCTAATAGCTGGATGTTTTCTATCTAACCAGGGGCCCGAACTGAGCTACGACTTCATCTAACAGCTGGATGTTTTCTATCCAACAGGGGCCCAAAACTGACCTACGACTTCATCTAGCAGCTGGATGTTTTCGATCTAACCGGGGCCCCACACTGAGCTACCACTTCATTTAACAGCTGGGTGTTTTCTATCTATCCGGGGGCTACCTTTAAGCTGCGACTTCATTTAACAGCTGGATGTTTTCTATCTAACCGGGGGCCACACTGAGCTACGACTTCATCTAACAGCTGGATGTTTTCTATCCAACAGGGGCCCCAGACTGACCTACGACTTCATCTAACAGCTGGATGTTTTGTATCCAACAGGGGTCACACTGAGCTACGACTTCATCTAACAGCTGGATGTTTTCTGTCTAACCGGGAGCACACACTGAGCTACGACTTCAACTAACAGTTGGATGTTTTCTATCCAACAGGGGCCCCACACTGACCTACGACTTCATCTAACAGCTGGATGTTTTCTATCTACCCCGGGGCCCACACTGACCTACGACATCATTTAACAGCTGGATGTTTTCTCTCTAACCGGGGGCCACACTGAGCTACGACTTCATCTACCAGCTGGATGTTTTTTATCCAACCGGGAGCCACACTGAGGTATGACCTCTCTAACAGCTGGATGTTTTCTATCTAACTGGGGGCCCAAATTGAGCTAGGACTTCATTAAACAGCTGGATATTTTCAATCTAACCGGGGGCCCACCCTTAGCTACGACTTCATCTAACAGCTGGATGTTTTCGATGTAACCTGGGTCTACACTGAGTTACAACTTCATCTAGCAGCTGGATGTTTTCTATCTAACCGGGGCCCCACACTGAGCTACCACTTCATTTAACAGCTGATTGTTTTCTATCTATCCGGGGGCCACCTTTAAGCTAGGACTTCATTTAACAGCTGGATGTTTTCTATCTAACCAGGGCCCACACTGAGCTACTTCATCTAACAGCTGGATTTCTTCTATCCAACAGGGGGCACAAACTGAGCTACGACTTCATCTAATAGCCGGATGTTTTCTATCTAACCGGGGGCCCTAACTGAGCTACGACTTCATCTAACAGTTGGATGTTTTCTATCCAACAGGGGCCCCACACTGACCTACGACTTCATCTAACAGCTGGATGTTTTCTATCTAACCGGGGGCCCACACTGACCTACGACATCATTTAACAGCTGGATGTTTTTTCCTCTAACCGGGGGCCACACTGAGCTACGACTTCATCTACCAGCTGGATGTTTTTTATCCAACCGGGAGCCACACTGAGATATGACTTCACTAACAGCTGGATGTTTTCTATCAAACTTGGGGTCCAAATGGAGCTACGACTTCATCTAACAGCTGGATATTTTCTATCCAACAGGGGCCCCACACTGACCTACGACTTCATCTAACAGCTGGATGTTTTCTATCTAACCGGGGGCCCACACTGAGCTACGACTTCATCTAACAGCTGGATGTTTTGTATCCAACAGGGGTCACACTGAGCTACGACTTCATCTAACAGCTGGATGTTTTCTGTCTAACCGGGAGCACACACTGAGCTACGACTTCATCTAACAGCTGGATGTTTTATATCTAACCGGGGGCCCACACTGACCTATGACATCATTTAACAGCTGGATGTTTTCTCTGTAAACGGGGGCCACACTGAGCTACGACTTCATCTACCAGCTGGATGTTTTTTATCCAACCGGGAGCCACACTGAGGTATGACCTCTCTAACAGCTGGATGTTTTCTATCTAACTGGGGGCCCAAATTGAGCTACGACTTCATTTAACAGCTGGATATTTTCTATCTAACCGGGGGCCCACCCTTAGCTACGACTTCATCTAAGAGCTGGATGTTTTCGATGTAACCTGGGTCCACACTGAGCTACAACTTCATCTAGCAGCTGGATGTTTTCTATCTAACCGGGGCCCCACACTGAGCTACCATTTCATTTAACAGCTGGGTGTTTTCTATCTATCTGGGGGCCACCTTTAAGCCACGACTTCATTTAACAGCTGGTGTTTTTCTATCTAACCAGGGGCCACACTTAGCTACTTCATCTAACAGCTGGATTTCTTCTATCCAACAGGGGGCACACACTGAGCTACGACTTCATGTAACAGCTGGATGTTTTCTATTTAACCGGGGGCCCAAATTGAGCTACGACTTCATCTAACAGCTGTATGTTTTTTATCTAACCGAGGGCCCACACTGAGCTATGAGTTCATCTAACAGCTGGATGTTTTCTATCTAACCGGGGGCCCACACTGACCTACGACATCATTTAACAGCTTGATGTTTTCTATCTAACCGGGGGCCCACACTGAGGTTACGACTTCATTTATCAGTTGGATGTTTTCTATCTGACCGGTGGCCACACTGAGCTACGACTCCATTTAAAAGCTGGAAATTTTCTGTCTAAACTGGGTCCACACTGAGCTACGACTTCATCTACCAGCTGGATGTTTTTTATCCAACCGGGATCCACACTGAGATATGACTTCACTAACAGCTGGATGTTTTCTATCAAACTGGGGGTCCAAATGGAGCTACGACTTCATCTAACAGCTGGATATGTTCTATCCAACAGGGGCCCCACACTGACCTACGACTTCATCTAACAGCTGGATGTTTTCTATCTAACCGGGGGCCCACACTGAGCTACGACTTCATCTAACAGCTGGATGTTTTCTATCCAACAGGGGCCCCAGACTGACCTACGACTTCATCTAACAGCTGGATGTTTTGTATCCAACAGGGGTCACACTGAGCTACGACTTCATCTAACAGCTGGATGTTTTCTGTCTAACCGGGAGCACACACTGAGCTACGACTTCATCTAACAGTTGGATGTTTTCTATCCAACAGGGGCCCCACACTGACCTACGACTTCATCTAGCAGCTGGATGTTTTCGATCTAACCGGGGCCCCACACTGAGCTACCACTTCATTTAACAGCTGGGTTTTTTCTATCTATCCGGGGGCTACCTTTAAGCTGCGACTTCATTTAACAGCTGGATGTTTTCTATCTAACCGGGGGCCCACACTGAGGTTACGACTTCATTTATCAGTTGGATGTTTTCTATCTAACCAGGGGCCACACTGAGCTACTTCATCTAACAGCTGGATTTCTTCTATCCAACAGGGGGCACACACTGAGCTACAACTTCATGTAACAGCTGGATGTTTTCTATCTAACCGGGGGCCCACACTGAGCTACGACTTCATCTAATAGCTGGATGTTTTCTATCCAACAGGGGTCACACTGAGCTACGATTTCATCTAACAGCTCGATGTTGTCTATGTAACCGGGAGGACACACTGCGCTACGACTTCATCTAACAGTTGGATGTTTTTTATCCAACCGGGAGACACACTGAGGTATGACCTCTCTAACAGCTGGATGTTTTCTATCTAACTGGGGGCCCAAATTGAGCTAGAACTTCATTTAACAGCTGGATATTTTCAATCTAACCGGGGGCCCACCCTTAGCTACGACTTCATCTAACAGCTGGATGTTTTCGATGTAACCTGGGTCCACACTGAGTTACAACTTCATCTAGCAGCTGGATGTTTTCTATCTAACCGGGGCCCCACACTGAGCTACCACTTCATTTAACAGCTGGGTGTTTTCTATCTATCCGGGGGCCACCTTTAAGCTAGGACTTCATTTAACAGCTGGATGTTTTCTATCTAACCAGGGCCCACACTGAGCTACTTCATCTAACAGCTGGATTTCTTCTATCCAACAGGGGGCACAAACTGAGCTACGACTTCATCTAATAGCTGGATGTTTTCTATCTAACCGGGGGCCCTAACTGAGCTACGACTTCATCTAACAGCTGGATGTTTTCTATCCAACAGGGGCCCCACACTGACCTACGACTTCATATAGCAGCTGGATGTTTTCGATCTAACCTGGGTCCACACTGAGCTACAACATCATCTAGCAGCTGGATGTTTTATATCTAACCGGGATCCCACACTGAGCTACCACTTCATTTAACAGCTGGGTGTTTTCTATCTATCCGGGGGCCACATTTAAGCTACGACTTCATTTAACAGCTGGATGTTTTCTATCTAACCAGGGCCCACACTGAGCTACTTCATCTAACAGCTGGATTTCTTCTACCCAACAGGGGGCACACACTGAGCTACGACTTCATGTAACAGCTGGATGTTTTCTATCTAACCGGGGCCCCACACTGAGCTACGACTTCATCTAATAGCTGGATGTTTTCTATCTAATCAGGGGCCCGAACTGAGCTACGACTTCATCTAACAGCTGGATGTTTTCTATCGAACAGGGGCAACACACTGACCTACGACTTCATATAGCAGCTGGATGTTTTCGATCTAACCGGGGCCCCACACTGAGCTACCACTTCATTTAACAGCTGGGTGTTTTCTATCTATCCGGGGGCTACCTTTAAGCTGCGACTTCATTTAACAGCTGGATGTTTTCTATCTAACCAGGGGCCCACACTGAGCTACGATTTCATCTAACAGCTCGATGTTTTCTATGTAACCGGGAGGACACACTGCGCTACGACTTCATCTAACAGTTGGATGTTTTTTATCCAACCGGGAGACACACTGAGGTATGACCTCTCTAACAGCTGGATGTTTTCTATCTAACTGGGGGCCCAAATTGAGCTAGAACTTCATTTAACAGCTGGATATTTTCAATCTAACCGGGGGCCCACCCTTAGCTACGACTTCATCTAACAGCTGGATGTTTTCGATGTAACCTGGGTCCACACTGAGTTACAACTTCATCTAGCAGCTGGATGTTTTCTATCTAACCGGGGCCCCACACTGAGCTACCACTTCATTTAACAGCTGGGTGTTTTCTATCTATCCGGGGGCCACCTTTAAGCTAGGACTTCATTTAACAGCTGGATGTTTTCTATCTAACCAGGGCCCACACTGAGCTACTTCATCTAACAGCTGGATTTCTTCTATCCAACAGGGGGCACAAACTGAGCTACGACTTCATCTAATAGCTGGATGTTTTCTATCTAACCGGGGGCCCTAACTGAGCTACGACTTCATCTAACAGCTGGATTTCTTCTATCCAACAGGGGGCACAAACTGAGCTACGACTTCATCTAATAGCTGGATGTTTTCTATCTAACCGGGGCCCCACACTGAGCTACGACTTCATCTAATAGCTGGATGTTTTCTATCTAATCAGGGGCCCGAACTGAGCTACGACTTCATCTAACAGCTGGATGTTTTCTATCGAACAGGGGCAACACACTGACCTACGACTTCATCTAGCAGCTGGATGTTTTCGATCTAACCGGGGCCCCACACTGAGCTACCACTTCATTTAACAGCTGGGTGTTTTCTATCTATCCGGGGGCTACCTTTAAGCTGCGACTTCATTTAACAGCTGGATGTTTTCTATCTAACCAGGGGCCCACACTGAGGTTACGACTTCATTTATCAGTTGGATGTTTTCTATCTGACCGGTGGCCACACTGAGCTACGACTCCATTTAAAAGCTGGAAATTTTCTGTCTAAACTGGGTCCACACTGAGCTACGACTTCATCTACCAGCTGGATGTTTTTTATCCAACCGGGAGCCACACTGAGATATGACTTCACTAACAGCTGGATGTTTTCTATCAAACTGGGGGTCCAAATGGAGCTAGACTTCATCTAACAGCTGGATATTTTCTATCCAACAGGGGCCCCACACTGACCTACGACTTCATCTAACAGCTGGATGTTTTCTATCTAACCGGGGGCCCACACTGAGCTACGACTTCATCTAACAGCTGGATGTTTTCTATCCAACAGGGGCCCCAGACTGACCTACGACTTCATCTAACAGCTGGATGTTTTGTATCCAACAGGGGTCACACTGAGCTACGACTTCATCTAACAGCTGGATGTTTTCTGTCTAACCGGGAGCACACACTGAGCTACGACTTCATCTAACAGCTGGATGTTTTATATCTAACCGGGGGCCCACACTGACCTATGACATCATTTAACAGCTGGATGTTTTCTCTGTAAACGGGGGCCACACTGAGCTACGACTTCATCTACCAGCTGGATGTTTTTTATCCAACCGGGAGCCACACTGAGGTATGACCTCTCTAACAGCTGGATGTTTTCTATCTAACTGGGGGCCCAAATTGAGCTACGACTTCATTTAACAGCTGGATATTTTCTATCTAACCAGGGGCCACACTGAGCTACTTCATCTAACAGCTGGATTTCTTCTATCCAACAGGGGGCACACACTGAGCTACAACTTCATGTAACAGCTGGATGTTTTCTATCTAACCGGGGGCCCACACTGAGCTACGACTTCATCTAATAGCTGGATGTTTTCTATCCAACAGGGGTCACACTGAGCTACGATTTCATCTAACTGCTCGATGTTTTCTATGTAACCGGGAGGACACACTGCGCTACGACTTCATCTAACAGTTGGATGTTTTTTATCCAACCGGGAGCCACACTGAGGTATGACCTCTCTAACAGCTGGATGTTTTCTATCTAACTGGGGGCCCAAATTGAGCTAGGACTTCATTAAACAGCTGGATATTTTCAATCTAACCGGGGTCCCACCCTTAGCTACGACTTCATCTAACAGCTGGATGTTTTCGATGTAACCTGGGTCCACACTGAGTTACAACTTCATCTAGCAGCTGGATGTTTTCTATCTAACCGGGGCCCCACACTGAGCTACCACTTCATTTAACAGCTGGGTGTTTTCTATCTATCCGGGGGCCACCTTTAAGCTAGGATTTCATTTAACAGCTGGATGTTTTCTATCTAACCAGGGCCCACACTGAGCTACTTCATCTAACAGCTGGATTTCTTCTATCCAACAGGGGGCACAAACTGAGCTACGACTTCATCTAATAGCTGGATGTTTTCTATCTAACCGGGGGCCCTAACTGAGCTACGACTTCATCTAACAGTTGGATGTTTTCTATCCAACAGGGGCCCCACACTGACCTACGACTTCATCTAACAGCTGGATGTTTTCTATCTAACCGGGGGCCCACACTGACCTACGACATCATTTAACAGCTGGATGTTTTTTCCTCTAACCGGGGGCCACACTGAGCTACGACTTCATCTACCAGCTGGATGTTTTTTATCCAACCGGGAGCCACACTGAGGTATGACCTCTCTAACAGCTGGAAGTTTTCTATCTAACTGGGGGCCCAAATTGAGCTACGACTTCATTTAACAGCTGGATATTTTCTATCTAACCGGGGGCCCATCCTTAGCTACGACTTCATCTAAGAGCTGGATGTTTTCGATGTAACCTGGGTCCACACTGAGCTACAACGTCATCTAGCAGCTGGATGTTTTCTATCTAACCGGGGCCCCACACTGAGCTACCATTTCATTTAACAGCTGGGTGTTTTCTATCTATCCGGGGGCCACCTTTAAGCTACGACTTCATTTAACAGCTGGATGTTTTCTATCTAACCAGGGGCCACACTGAGCTACTTCATCTAACAGCTGGATTTCTTCTATCCAACAGGGGGCACACACTGAGCTACAACTTCATGTAACAGCTGGATGTTTTCTATCTAACCGGGGGCCCACACTGAGCTACGACTTCATCTAATAGCTGGATGTTTTCTATCCAACAGGGGTCACACTGAGCTACGATTTCATCTAACAGCTCGATGTTTTCTATGTAACCGGGAGGACACACTGCGCTACGACTTCATCTAACAGTTGGATGTTTTTTATCCAACCGGGAGCCACACTGAGGTATGACCTCTCTAACAGCTGGATGTTTTCTATCTAACTGGGGGCCCAAATTGAGCTAGGACTTCATTTAACAGCTGGATATTTTCAATCTAACCGGGGGCCCACCCTTAGCTACAACTTCATCTAACAGCTGGATGTTTTCGATGTAACCTGGGTCCACACTGAGTTACAACTTCATCTAGCAGCTGGATGTTTTCTATCTAACCGGGGCCCCACACTGAGCTACCACTTCATTTAACAGCTGGGTGTTTTCTATCTATCCGGGGGCCACCTTTAAGCTAGGACTTCATTTAACAGCTGGATGTTTTCTATCTAACCAGGGCCCACACTGAGCTACTTCATCTAACAGCTGGATTTCTTCTATCCAACAGGGGGCACAAACTGAGCTACGACTTCATCTAATAGCTGGATGTTTTCTATCTAACCGGGGGCCCTAACTGAGCTACGACTTCATCTAACAGCTGGATGTTTTTTATCCAACCGGGAGCCACACTGAGGTATGACCTCTCTAACAGCTGGATGTTTTCTATCTAACTGGGGGCCCAAATTGAGCTACGACTTCATTTAACAGCTGGATATTTTCTATCTAACCGGGGGCCCACCCTTAGCTACGACTTCATCTAAGATCTGGATGTTTTCGATGTAACCTGGGTCCACACTGAGCTACAACTTCATCTAGCAGCTGGATGTTTTCTATCTAACCGGGGCCCCACACTGAGCTACCATTTCATTTAACAGCTGGGTGTTTTCTATCTATCTGGGGGCCACCTTTAAGCCACGACTTCATTTAACAGCTGGTTTTTTTCTATCTAACCAGGGGCCACACTTAGCTACTTCATCTAACAGCTGGATTTCTTCTATCCAACAGGGGGCACACACTGAGCTACGACTTCATGTAACAGCTGGATGTTTTCTATTTAACCGGGGGCCCAAATTGAGCTACGACTTCATCTAACAGCTGTATGTTTTCTATCTAACCGAGGGCCCACACTGAGCTATGAGTTCATCTAACAGCTGGATGTTTTCTATCTAACCGGGGGCCCACACTGACCTACGACATCATTTAACAGCTTGATGTTTTCTATCTAACCGGGGGCCCACACTGAGGTTACGACTTCATTTATCAGTTGGATGTTTTCTATCTGACCGGTGGCCACACTGAGCTACGACTCCATTTAAAAGCTGGAAATTTTCTGTCTAAACTGGGTCCACACTGAGCTACGACTTCATCTACCAGCTGGATGTTTTTTATCCAACCGGGATCCACACTGAGATATGACTTCACTAACAGCTGGATGTTTTCTATCAAACTGGGGGTCCAAATGGAGCTACGACTTCATCTAACAGCTGGATATTTTCTATCCAACAGGGGCCCCACACTGACCTACGACTTCATCTAACAGCTGGATGTTTTCTATCTAACCGGGGGCCCACGCTGAGCTACGACTTCATCTAACAGCTGGATGTTTTCTATCCAACAGGGGCCCCAGACTGACCTACGACTTCATCTAACAGCTGGATGTTTTGTATCCAACAGGGGTCACACTGAGCTACGACTTCATCTAACAGCTGGATGTTTTCTGTCTAACCGGGAGCACACACTGAGCTACGACTTCATCTAACAGTTGGATGTTTTCTATCCAACAGGGGCCCCACACTGACCTACGACTTCATCTAACAGCTGGATGTTTTCTATCTAACCGGGGGCCCACACTGACCTACGACATCATTTAACAGCTGGATGTTTTTTCCTCTAACCGGGGGCCACACTGAGCTACGACTTCATCTACCAGCTGGATGTTTTTTATCCAACCGGGAGCCACACTGAGGTATGACCTCTCTAACAGCTGGATGTTTTCTATCTAACTGGGGGCCCAAATTGAGCTACGACTTCATTTAACAGCTGGATATTTTCTATCTAACCGGGGGCCCATCCTTAGCTACGACTTCATCTAAGAGCTGGATGTTTTCGATGTAACCTGGGTCCACACTGAGCTACAACGTCATCTAGCAGCTGGATGTTTTCTATCTAACCGGGGCCCCACACTGAGCTACCATTTCATTTAACAGCTGGGTGTTTTCTATCTATCCGGGGGCCACCTTTAAGCTACGACTTCATTTAACAGCTGGATGTTTTCTATCTAACCAGGGGCCACACTGAGCTACTTCATCTAACAGCTGGATTTCTTCTATCCAACAGGGGGCACACACTGAGCTACAACTTCATGTAACATCTGGATGTTTTCTATCTAACCGGGGGCCCACACTGAGCTACGACTTCATCTAATAGCTGGATGTTTTCTATCCAACAGGGGTCACACTGAGCTACGATTTCATCTAACAGCTCGATGTTTTCTATGTAACCGGGAGGACACACTGCGCTACGACTTCATCTAACAGTTGGATGTTTTTTATCCAACCGGGAGCCACACTGAGGTATGACCTCTCTAACAGCTGGATGTTTTCTATCTAACTGGGGGCCCAAATTGAGCTAGGACTTCATTTAACAGCTGGATATTTTCAATCTAACCGGGGGCCCACCCTTAGCCACGACTTCATCTAACAGCTGGATGTTTTCGATGTAACCTGGGTCCACACTGAGTTACAACTTCATCTAGCAGCTGGATGTTTTCTATCTAACCGGGGCCCCACACTGAGCTACCACTTCATTTAACAGCTGGGTGTTTTCTATCTATCCGGGGGCCACCTTTAAGCTAGGACTTCATTTAACAGCTGGATGTTTTCTATCTAACCAGGGCCCACACTGAGCTACTTCATCTAACAGCTGGATTTCTTCTATCCAACAGGGGGCACAAACTGAGCTATGACTTCATCTAATAGCTGGATGTTTTCTATCTAACCGGGGGCCCTAACTGAGCTACGACTTCATCTAACAGCTGGATGTTTTCTATCCAACAGGGGCCCCACACTGACCTACGACTTCATATAGCAGCTGGATGTTTTCGATCTAACCTGGGTCCACACTGAGCTACAACATCATCTAGCAGCTGGATGTTTTCTATCTAACCGGGATCCCACACTGAGCTACCACTTCATTTAACAGCTGGGTGTTTTCTATCTATCCGGGGGCCACATTTAAGCTACGACTTCATTTAATAGCTGGATGTTTTCTATCTAACCAGGGCCCACACTGAGCTACTTCATCTAACAGCTGGATTTCTTCTACCCAACAGGGGGCACACACTGAGCTACGACTTCATGTAACAGCTGGATGTTTTCTATCTAACCGGGGCCCCACACTGAGCTACGACTTCATCTAATAGCTGGATGTTTTCTATCTAACCAGGGGCCCGAACTGAGCTACGACTTCATCTAACAGCTGGATGTTTTCTATCCAACAGGGGCCCAAAACTGACCTACGACTTCATCTAGCAGCTGGATGTTTTCGATCTAACCGGGGCCCCACACTGAGCTACCACTTCATTTAACAGCTGGGTGTTTTCTATCTATCCGGGGGCTACCTTTAAGCTGCGACTTCATTTAACAGCTGGATGTTTTCTATCTAACCGGGGGCCACACTGAGCTACGACTTCATCTAACAGCTGGATGTTTTCTATCTAACCGGGGGCCCACACTGACCTACGACATCATTTAACAGCTGGATGTTTTTTCCTCTAACCGGGGGCCACACTGAGCTACGACTTCATCTACCGGCTGGATGTTTTTTATCCAACCGGGAGCCACAGTGAGGTATGACCTCTCTAACAGCTGGATGTTTTCTATCT
The DNA here is from genome assembly GCF_029633865.1 of Lampris incognitus. Lineage (NCBI taxonomy): Eukaryota > Metazoa > Chordata > Actinopteri > Lampriformes > Lampridae > Lampris > Lampris incognitus. Next base: position 76,046,690 of record NC_079212.1, read on the forward strand.
AACTGGGGGCCCAAATTGAGCTACGACTTCATTTAACAGCTGGATATTTTCTATCTAACCGGGGGCCCACCCTTAGCTACGACTTCATCTAAGAGCTGGATGTTTTCGATGTAACCTGGGTCCACACTGAGCTACAACGTCATCTAGCAGCTGGATGTTTTCTATCTAACCGGGGCCCCACACTGAGCTACCATTTCATTTAACAGCTGGGTGTTTTCTATCTATCCGGGGGCCACCTTTAAGCTACGACTTCATTTAACAGCTGGATGTTTTCTATCTAACCAGGGGCCACACTGAGCTACTTCATCTAACAGCTGGATTTCTTCTATCCAACAGGGGGCACACACTGAGCTACAACTTCATGTAACAGCTGGATGTTTTCTATCTAACCGGGGGCCCACACTGAGCTACGACTTCATCTAATAGCTGGATGTTTTCTATCCAACAGGGGTCACACTGAGCTACGATTTCATCTAACAGCTCGATGTTTTCTATGTAACCGGGAGGACACACTGCGCTACGACTTCATCTAACAGTTGGATGTTTTTTATCCAACCGGGAGCCACACTGAGGTATGACCTCTCTAACAGCTGGATGTTTTCTATCTAACCGGGGCCCCACACTGAGCTACGACTTCATCTAATAGCTGGATGTTTTCTATCTAACCAGGGGCCCGAACTGAGCTACGACTTCATCTAACAGCTGGATGTTTTCTATCCAACAGGGGCCCAAAACTGACCTACGACTTCATCTAGCAGCTGGATGTTTTCGATCTAACCGGGGCCCCACACTGAGCTACCACTTCATTTAACAGCTGGGTGTTTTCTATCTATCCGGGGGCTACCTTTAAGCTGCGACTTCATTTAACAGCTGGATGTTTTCTATCTAACCGGGGGCCACACTGAGCTACGACTTCATCTAACAGCTGGATGTTTTCTATCCAACAGGGGCCCCAGACTGACCTACGACTTCATCTAACAGCTGGATGTTTTGTATCCAACAGGGGTCACACTGAGCTACGACTTCATCTAACAGCTGGATGTTTTCTGTCTAACCGGGAGCACACACTGAGCTACGACTTCAACTAACAGTTGGATGTTTTCTATCCAACAGGGGCCCCACACTGACCTACGACTTCATCTAACAGCTGGATGTTTTCTATCTACCCCGGGGCCCACACTGACCTACGACATCATTTAACAGCTGGATGTTTTCTCTCTAACCGGGGGCCACACTGAGCTACGACTTCATCTACCAGCTGGATGTTTTTTATCCAACCGGGAGCCACACTGAGGTATGACCTCTCTAACAGCTGGATGTTTTCTATCTAACTGGGGGCCCAAATTGAGCTAGGACTTCATTAAACAGCTGGATATTTTCAATCTAACCGGGGGCCCACCCTTAGCTACGACTTCATCTAACAGCTGGATGTTTTCGATGTAACCTGGGTCTACACTGAGTTACAACTTCATCTAGCAGCTGGATGTTTTCTATCTAACCGGGGCCCCACACTGAGCTACCACTTCATTTAACAGCTGATTGTTTTCTATCTATCCGGGGGCCACCTTTAAGCTAGGACTTCATTTAACAGCTGGATGTTTTCTATCTAACCAGGGCCCACACTGAGCTACTTCATCTAACAGCTGGATTTCTTCTATCCAACAGGGGGCACAAACTGAGCTACGACTTCATCTAATAGCCGGATGTTTTCTATCTAACCGGGGGCCCTAACTGAGCTACGACTTCATCTAACAGTTGGATGTTTTCTATCCAACAGGGGCCCCACACTGACCTACGACTTCATCTAACAGCTGGATGTTTTCTATCTAACCGGGGGCCCACACTGACCTACGACATCATTTAACAGCTGGATGTTTTTTCCTCTAACCGGGGGCCACACTGAGCTACGACTTCATCTACCAGCTGGATGTTTTTTATCCAACCGGGAGCCACACTGAGGTATGACCTCTCTAACAGCTGGATGTTTTCTATCTAACTGGGGGCCCAAATTGAGCTACGACTTCATTTAACAGCTGGATATTTTCTATCTAACCGGGGGCCCATCCTTAGCTACGACTTCATCTAAGAGCTGGATGTTTTCGATGTAACCTGGGTCCACACTGAGCTACAACGTCATCTAGCAGCTGGGTGTTTTCTATCTATCCGGGGGCCACCTTTAAGCTAGGACTTCATTTAACAGCTGGATGTTTTCTATCTAACTAGGGCCCACACTGAGCTACTTCATCTAACAGCTGGATTTCTTCTATTCAACAGGGGGCACAAACTGAGCTACGACTTCATCTAATAGCTGGATGTTTTCTATCTAACCGGGGGCCCTAACTGAGCTACGACTTCATCTAACAGCTGGATGTTTTCTCTCTAATCGGGGGCCACACTGAGCTACGACTTCATCTACCAGCTGGATGTTTTTTATCCAACCGGGAGCCACACTGAGGTATGACCTCTCTAACAGCTGGATGTTTTCTATCTAACTGGGGGCCCAAATTGAGCTACGACTTCATTTAACAGCCTGATATTTTCTATCTAACCGGGGGCCCACCCTTAGCTACGACTTCATCTAAGAGCTGGATGTTTTCGATGTAACCTGGGTCCACACTGAGCTACAACTTCATCTAGCAGCTGGATGTTTTCTATCTAACCGGGGCCCCACACTGAGCTACCATTTCATTTAACAGCTGGGTGTTTTCTATCTATCTGGGGGCCACCTTTAAGCCACGACTTCATTTAACAGCTGGTGTTTTTCTATCTAACCAGGGGCCACACTTAGCTACTTCATCTAACAGCTGGATTTCTTCTATCCAACAGGGGGCACACACTGAGCTACGACTTCATGTAACAGCTGGATGTTTTCTATTTAACCGGGGGCCCAAATTGAGCTACGACTTCATCTAACAGCTGTATGTTTTCTATCTAACCGAGGGCCCACACTGAGCTATGAGTTCATCTAACAGCTGGATGTTTTCTATCTAACCGGGGGCCCACACTGACCTACGACATCATTTAACAGCTTGATGTTTTCTATCTAACCGGGGGCCCACACTGAGGTTACGACTTCATTTATCAGTTGGATGTTTTCTATCTGACCGGTGGCCACACTGAGCTACGACTTCATCTACCAGCTGGATGTTTTTTATCCAACAGGGGTCACACTGAGCTACGATTTCATCTAACAGCTCGATGTTTTCTATGTAACCGGGAGGACACACTGCGCTACGACTTCATCTAACAGTTGGATGTTTTTTATCCAACCGGGAGCCACACTGAGGTATGACCTCTCTAACAGCTGGATGTTTTCTATCTAACCGGGGCCCCACACTGAGCTACGACTTCATCTAATAGCTGGATGTTTTCTATCTAACCAGGGGCCCGAACTGAGCTACGACTTCATCTAACAGCTGGATGTTTTCTATCCAACAGGGGCCCAAAACTGACCTACGACTTCATCTAGCAGCTGGATGTTTTCGATCTAACCGGGGCCCCACACTGAGCTACCACTTCATTTAACAGCTGGGTGTTTTCTATCTATCCGGGGGCTACCTTTAAGCTGCGACTTCATTTAACAGCTGGATGTTTTCTATCTAACCGGGGGCCACACTGAGCTACGACTTCATCTAACAGCTGGATGTTTTCTATCCAACAGGGGCCCCAGACTGACCTACGACTTCATCTAACAGCTGGATGTTTTGTATCCAACAGGGGTCACACTGAGCTACGACTTCATCTAACAGCTGGATGTTTTCTGTCTAACCGGGAGCACACACTGAGCTACGACTTCAACTAACAGTTGGATGTTTTCTATCCAACAGGGGCCCCACACTGACCTACGACTTCATCTAACAGCTGGATGTTTTCTATCTACCCCGGGGCCCACACTGACCTACGACATCATTTAACAGCTGGATGTTTTCTCTCTAACCGGGGGCCACACTGAGCTACGACTTCATCTACCAGCTGGATGTTTTTTATCCAACCGGGAGCCACACTGAGGTATGACCTCTCTAACAGCTGGATGTTTTCTATCTAACTGGGGGCCCAAATTGAGCTAGGACTTCATTAAACAGCTGGATATTTTCAATCTAACCGGGGGCCCACCCTTAGCTACGACTTCATCTAACAGCTGGATGTTTTCGATGTAACCTGGGTCCACACTGAGTTACAACTTCATCTAGCAGCTGGATGTTTTCTATCTAACCGGGGCCCCACACTGAGCTACCACTTCATTTAACAGCTGATTGTTTTCTATCTATCCGGGGGCCACCTTTAAGCTAGGACTTCATTTAACAGCTGGATGTTTTCTATCTAACCAGGGCCCACACTGAGCTACTTCATCTAACAGCTGGATTTCTTCTATCCAACAGGGGGCACAAACTGAGCTACGACTTCATCTAATAGCCGGATGTTTTCTATCTAACCGGGGGCCCTAACTGAGCTACGACTTCATCTAACAGTTGGATGTTTTCTATCCAACAGGGGCCCCACACTGACCTACGACTTCATCTAACAGCTGGATGTTTTCTATCTAACCGGGGGCCCACACTGACCTACGACATCATTTAACAGCTGGATGTTTTTTCCTCTAACCGGGGGCCACACTGAGCTACGACTTCATCTACCAGCTGGATGTTTTTTATCCAACCGGGAGCCACACTGAGGTATGACCTCTCTAACAGCTGGATGTTTTCTATCTAACTGGGGGCCCAAATTGAGCTACGACTTCATTTAACAGCTGGATATTTTCTATCTAACCGGGGGCCCATCCTTAGCTACGACTTCATCTAAGAGCTGGATGTTTTCGATGTAACCTGGGTCCACACTGAGCTACAACGTCATCTAGCAGCTGGGTGTTTTCTATCTATCCGGGGGCCACCTTTAAGCTAGGACTTCATTTAACAGCTGGATGTTTTCTATCTAACCAGGGCCCACACTGAGCTACTTCATCTAACAGCTGGATTTCTTCTATTCAACAGGGGGCACAAACTGAGCTACGACTTCATCTAATAGCTGGATGTTTTCTATCTAACCGGGGGCCCTAACTGAGCTACGACTTCATCTAACAGCTGGATGTTTTCTCTCTAATCGGGGGCCACACTGAGCTACGACTTCATCTACCAGCTGGATGTTTTTTATCCAACCGGGAGCCACACTGAGGTATGACCTCTCTAACAGCTGGATGTTTTCTATCTAACTGGGGGCCCAAATTGAGCTACGACTTCATTTAACAGCCTGATATTTTCTATCTAACCGGGGGCCCACCCTTAGCTACGACTTCATCTAAGAGCTGGATGTTTTCGATGTAACCTGGGTCCACACTGAGCTACAACTTCATCTAGCAGCTGGATGTTTTCTATCTAACCGGGGCCCCACACTGAGCTACCATTTCATTTAACAGCTGGGTGTTTTCTATCTATCTGGGGGCCACCTTTAAGCCACGACTTCATTTAACAGCTGGTTTTTTTCTATCTAACCAGGGGCCACACTTAGCTACTTCATCTAACAGCTGGATTTCTTCTATCCAACAGGGGGCACACACTGAGCTACGACTTCATGTAACAGCTGGATGTTTTCTATTTAACCGGGGGCCCAAATTGAGCTACGACTTCATCTAACAGCTGTATGTTTTCTATCTAACCGAGGGCCCACACTGAGCTATGAGTTCATCTAACAGCTGGATGTTTTCTATCTAACCGGGGGCCCACACTGACCTACGACATCATTTAACAGCTTGATGTTTTCTATCTAACCGGGGGCCCACACTGAGGTTACGACTTCATTTATCAGTTGGATGTTTTCTATCTGACCGGTGGCCACACTGAGCTACGACTTCATCTACCAGCTGGATGTTTTTTATCCAACCGGGATCCACACTGAGATATGACTTCACTAACAGCTGGATGTTTTCTATCAAACTGGGGGTCCAAATGGAGCTACGACTTCATCTAACAGCTGGATATTTTCTATCCAACAGGGGCCCCACACTGACCTACGACTTCATCTAACAGCTGGATGTTTTCTATCTAACCGGGGGCTCACACTGAGCTACGACTTCATCTAACAGCTGGATGTTTTCTATCCAACAGGGGCCCCAGACTGACCTACGACTTCATCTAACAGCTGGATGTTTTGTATCCAACAGGGGTCACACTGAGCTACGACTTCATCTAACAGCTGGATGTTTTCTGTCTAACCGGGAGCACACACTGAGCTACGACTTCATCTAACAGTTGGATGTTTTCTATCCAACAGGGGCCCCACACTGACCTACGACTTCATCTAACAGCTGGATGTTTTCTATCTAACCGGGGGCCCACACTGACCTACGACATCATTTAACAGCTGGATGTTTTTTCCTCTAACCGGGGGCCACACTGAGCTACGACTTCATCTACCAGCTGGATGTTTTTTATCCAACCGGGAGCCACACTGAGGTATGACCTCTCTAACAGCTGGATGTTTTCTATCTAACTGGGGGCCCAAATTGAGCTACGACTTCATTTAACAGCTGGATATTTTCTATCTAACCGGGGGCCCATCCTTAGCTACGACTTCATCTAAGAGCTGGATGTTTTCGATGTAACCTGGGTCCACACTGAGCTACAACGTCATCTAGCAGCTGGATGTTTTCTATCTAACCGGGGCCCCACACTGAGCTACCATTTCATTTAACAGCTGGGTGTTTTCTATCTATCCGGGGGCCACCTTTAAGCTACGACTTCATGTAACAGCTGGATGTTTTCTATCTAACCAGGGGCCACACTGAGCTACTTCATCTAACAGCTGGATTTCTTCTATCCAACAGGGGGCACAAACTGAGCTACGACTTCATCTAATAGCTGGATGTTTTCTATCTAACCGGGGGCCCTAACTGAGCTACGACTTCATCTAACAGCTGGATGTTTTCTATCCAACAGGGGCCCCACACTGACCTACGACTTCATATAGCAGCTGGATGTTTTCGATCTAACCTGGGTCCACACTGAGCTACAACATCATCTAGCAGCTGGATGTTTTCTATCTAACCGGGATCCCACACTGAGCTACCACTTCATTTAACAGCTGGGTGTTTTCTATCTATCCGGGGGCCACATTTAAGCTACGACTTCATTTAACAGCTGGATGTTTTCTATCTAACCAGGGCCCACACTGAGCTACTTCATCTAACAGCTGGATTTCTTCTACCCAACAGGGGGCACACACTGAGCTACGACTTCATGTAACAGCTGGATGTTTTCTATCTAACCGGGGCCCCACACTGAGCTACGACTTCATCTAATAGCTGGATGTTTTCTATCTAATCAGGGGCCCGAACTGAGCTACGACTTCATCTAACAGCTGGATGTTTTCTATCGAACAGGGGCAACACACTGACCTACGACTTCATCTAGCAGCTGGATGTTTTCGATCTAACCGGGGCCCCACACTGAGCTACCACTTCATTTAACAGCTGGGTGTTTTCTATCTATCCGGGGGCTACCTTTAAGCTGCGACTTCATTTAACAGCTGGATGTTTTCTATCTAACCAGGGGCCCACACTGAGGTTACGACTTCATTTATCAGTTGGATGTTTTCTATCTGACCGGTGGCCACACTGAGCTACGACTCCATTTAAAAGCTGGAAATTTTCTGTCTAAACTGGGTCCACACTGAGCTACGACTTCATCTACCAGCTGGATGTTTTTTATCCAACCGGGAGCCACACTGAGATATGACTTCACTAACAGCTGGATGTTTTCTATCAAACTGGGGGTCCAAATGGAGCTACGACTTCATCTAACAGCTGGATATTTTCTATCCAACAGGGGCCCCACACTGACCTACGACTTCATCTAACAGCTGGATGTTTTCTATCTAACCGGGGGCCCACACTGAGCTACGACTTCATCTAACAGCTGGATGTTTTCTATCCAACAGGGGCCCCAGACTGACCTACGACTTCATCTAACAGCTGGATGTTTTGTATCCAACAGGGGTCACACTGAGCTACGACTTCATCTAACAGCTGGATGTTTTCTGTCTAACCGGGAGCACACACTGAGCTACGACTTCATCTAACAGCTGGATGTTTTATATCTAACCGGGGGCCCACACTGACCTATGACATCATTTAACAGCTGGATGTTTTCTCTGTAAACGGGGGCCACACTGAGCTACGACTTCATCTACCAGCTGGATGTTTTTTATCCAACCGGGAGCCACACTGAGGTATGACCTCTCTAACAGCTGGATGTTTTCTATCTAACTGGGGGCCCAAATTGAGCTACGACTTCATTTAACAGCTGGATATTTTCTATCTAACCAGGGGCCACACTGAGCTACTTCATCTAACAGCTGGATTTCTTCTATCCAACAGGGGGCACACACTGAGCTACAACTTCATGTAACAGCTGGATGTTTTCTATCTAACCGGGGGCCCACACTGAGCTACGACTTCATCTAATAGCTGGATGTTTTCTATCCAACAGGGGTCACACTGAGCTACGATTTCATCTAACTGCTCGATGTTTTCTATGTAACCGGGAGGACACACTGCGCTACGACTTCATCTAACAGTTGGATGTTTTTTATCCAACCGGGAGCCACACTGAGGTATGACCTCTCTAACAGCTGGATGTTTTCTATCTAACTGGGGGCCCAAATTGAGCTAGGACTTCATTAAACAGCTGGATATTTTCAATCTAACCGGGGTCCCACCCTTAGCTACGACTTCATCTAACAGCTGGATGTTTTCGATGTAACCTGGGTCCACACTGAGTTACAACTTCATCTAGCAGCTGGATGTTTTCTATCTAACCGGGGCCCCACACTGAGCTACCACTTCATTTAACAGCTGGGTGTTTTCTATCTATCCGGGGGCCACCTTTAAGCTAGGATTTCATTTAACAGCTGGATGTTTTCTATCTAACCAGGGCCCACACTGAGCTACTTCATCTAACAGCTGGATTTCTTCTATCCAACAGGGGGCACAAACTGAGCTACGACTTCATCTAATAGCTGGATGTTTTCTGTCTAACCGGGGGCCCTAACTGAGCTACGACTTCATCTAACAGTTGGATGTTTTCTATCCAACAGGGGCCCCACACTGACCTACGACTTCATCTAACAGCTGGATGTTTTCTATCTAACCGGGGGCCCACACTGACCTACGACATCATTTAACAGCTGGATGTTTTTTCCTCTAACCGGGGGCCACACTGAGCTACGACTTCATCTACCAGCTGGATGTTTTTTATCCAACCGGGAGCCACACTGAGGTATGACCTCTCTAACAGCTGGAAGTTTTCTATCTAACTGGGGGCCCAAATTGAGCTACGACTTCATTTAACAGCTGGATATTTTCTATCTAACCGGGGGCCCATCTTTAGCTACGACTTCATCTAAGAGCTGGATGTTTTCGATGTAACCTGGGTCCACACTGAGCTACAACGTCATCTAGCAGCTGGATGTTTTCTATCTAACCGGGGCCCCACACTGAGCTACCATTTCATTTAACAGCTGGGTGTTTTCTATCTATCCGGGGGCCACCTTTAAGCTACGACTTCATTTAACAGCTGGATGTTTTCTATCTAACCAGGGGCCACACTGAGCTACTTCATCTAACAGCTGGATTTCTTCTATCCAACAGGGGGCACACACTGAGCTACAACTTCATGTAACAGCTGGATGTTTTCTATCTAACCGGGGGCCCACACTGAGCTACGACTTCATCTAATAGCTGGATGTTTTCTATCCAACAGGGGTCACACTGAGCTACGATTTCATCTAACAGCTCGATGTTTTCTATGTAACCGGGAGGACACACTGCGCTACGACTTCATCTAACAGTTGGATGTTTTTTATCCAACCGGGAGCCACACTGAGGTATGACCTCTCTAACAGCTGGATGTTTTCTATCTAACTGGGGGCCCAAATTGAGCTAGGACTTCATTTAACAGCTGGATATTTTCAATCTAACCGGGGGCCCACCCTTAGCTACAACTTCATCTAACAGCTGGATGTTTTCGATGTAACCTGGGTCCACACTGAGTTACAACATCATCTAGCAGCTGGATGTTTTCTATCTAACCGGGGCCCCACACTGAGCTACCACTTCATTTAACAGCTGGGTGTTTTCTATCTATCCGGGGGCCACCTTTAAGCTAGGACTTCATTTAACAGCTGGATGTTTTCTATCTAACCAGGGCCCACACTGAGCTACTTCATCTAACAGCTGGATTTCTTCTATCCAACAGGGGGCACAAACTGAGCTACGACTTCATCTAATAGCTGGATGTTTTCTATCTAACCGGGGGCCCTAACTGAGCTACGACTTCATCTAACAGCTGGATGTTTTCTATCCAACCGGGAGCCACACTGAGGTATGACCTCTCTAACAGCTGGATGTTTTCTATCTAACTGGGGGCCCAAATTGAGCTACGACTTCATTTAACAGCTGGATATTTTCTATCTAACCGGGGGCCCACCCTTAGCTACGACTTCATCTAAGAGCTGGATGTTTTCGATGTAACCTGGGTCCACACTGAGCTACAACTTCATCTAGCAGCTGGATGTTTTCTATCTAACCGGGGCCCCACACTGAGCTACCATTTCATTTAACAGCTGGGTGTTTTCTATCTATCTGGGGGCCACCTTTAAGCCACGACTTCATTTAACAGCTGGTTTTTTTCTATCTAACCAGGGGCCACACTTAGCTACTTCATCTAACAGCTGGATTTCTTCTATCCAACAGGGGGCACACACTGAGCTACGACTTCATGTAACAGCTGGATGTTTTCTATTTAACCGGGGGCCCAAATTGAGCTACGACTTCATCTAACAGCTGTATGTTTTCTATCTAACCGAGGGCCCACACTGAGCTATGAGTTCATCTAACAGCTGGATGTTTTCTATCTAACCGGGGGCCCACACTGACCTACGACATCATTTAACAGCTTGATGTTTTCTATCTAACCGGGGGCCCACACTGAGGTTACGACTTCATTTATCAGTTGGATGTTTTCTATCTGACCGGTGGCCACACTGAGCTACGACTCCATTTAAAAGCTGGAAATTTTCTGTCTAAACTGGGTCCACACTGAGCTACGACTTCATCTACCAGCTGGATGTTTTTTATCCAACCGGGATCCACACTGAGATATGACTTCACTAACAGCTGGATGTTTTCTATCAAACTGGGGGTCCAAATGGAGCTACGACTTCATCTAACAGCTGGATATTTTCTATCCAACAGGGGCCCCACACTGACCTACGACTTCATCTAACAGCTGGATGTTTTCTATCTAACCGGGGGCCCACGCTGAGCTACGACTTCATCTAACAGCTGGATGTTTTCTATCCAACAGGGGCCCCAGACTGACCTACGACTTCATCTAACAGCTGGATGTTTTGTATCCAACAGGGGTCACACTGAGCTACGACTTCATCTAACAGCTGGATGTTTTCTGTCTAACCGGGAGCACACACTGAGCTACGACTTCATCTAACAGTTGGATGTTTTCTATCCAACAGGGGCCCCACACTGACCTACGACTTCATCTAACAGCTGGATGTTTTCTATCTAACCGGGGGCCCACACTGACCTACGACATCATTTAACAGCTGGATGTTTTTTCCTCTAACCGGGGGCCACACTGAGCTACGACTTCATCTACCAGCTGGATGTTTTTTATCCAACCGGGAGCCACACTGAGGTATGACCTCTCTAACAGCTGGATGTTTTCTATCTAACTGGGGGCCCAAATTGAGCTACGACTTCATTTAACAGCTGGATATTTTCTATCTAACCGGGGGCCCACCCTTAGCTACGACTTCATCTAAGAGCTGGATGTTTTCGATGTAACCTGGGTCCACACTGAGCTACAACGTCATCTAGCAGCTGGATGTTTTCTATCTAACCGGGGCCCCACACTGAGCTACCATTTCATTTAACAGCTGGGTGTTTTCTATCTATCCGGGGGCCACCTTTAAGCTACGACTTCATTTAACAGCTGGATGTTTTCTATCTAACCAGGGGCCACACTGAGCTACTTCATCTAACAGCTGGATTTCTTCTATCCAACAGGGGGCACACACTGAGCTACAACTTCATGTAACAGCTGGATGTTTTCTATCTAACCGGGGGCCCACACTGAGCTACGACTTCATCTAATAGCTGGATGTTTTCTATCCAACAGGGGTCACACTGAGCTACGATTTCATCTAACAGCTCGATGTTTTCTATGTAACCGGGAGGACACACTGCGCTACGACTTCATCTAACAGTTGGATGTTTTTTATCCAACCGGGAGCCACACTGAGGTATGACCTCTCTAACAGCTGGATGTTTTCTATCTAACTGGGGGCCCAAATTGAGCTAGGACTTCATTTAACAGCTGAATATTTTCAATCTAACCGGGGGCCCACCCTTAGCTACAACTTCATCTAACAGCTGGATGTTTTCGATGTAACCTGGGTCCACACTGAGTTACAACTTCATCTAGCAGCTGGATGTTTTCTATCTAACCGGGGCCCCACACTGAGCTACCACTTCATTTAACAGCTGGGTGTTTTCTATCTATCCGGGGGCCACCTTTAAGCTAGGACTTCATTTAACAGCTGGATGTTTTCTATCTAACCAGGGCCCACACTGAGCTACTTCATCTAACAGCTGGATTTCTTCTATCCAACAGGGGGCACAAACTGAGCTACGACTTCATCTAATAGCTGGATGTTTTCTATCTAACCGGGGGCCCTAACTGAGCTACGACTTCATCTAACAGCTGGATGTTTTCTATCCAACCGGGAGCCACACTGAGGTATGACCTCTCTAACAGCTGGATGTTTTCTATCTAACTGGGGGCCCAAATTGAGCTACGACTTCATTTAACAGCTGGATATTTTCTATCTAACCGGGGGCCCACCCTTAGCTACGACTTCATCTAAGAGCTGGATGTTTTCGATGTAACCTGGGTCCACACTGAGCTACAACTTCATCTAGCAGCTGGATGTTTTCTATCTAACCGGGGCCCCACACTGAGCTACCATTTCATTTAACAGCTGGGTGTTTTCTATCTATCTGGGGGCCACCTTTAAGCCACGACTTCATTTAACAGCTGGTTTTTTTCTATCTAACCAGGGGCCACACTTAGCTACTTCATCTAACAGCTGGATTTCTTCTATCCAACAGGGGGCACACACTGAGCTACGACTTCATGTAACAGCTGGATGTTTTCTATTTAACCGGGGGCCCAAATTGAGCTACGACTTCATCTAACAGCTGTATGTTTTCTATCTAACCGAGGGCCCACACTGAGCTATGAGTTCATCTAACAGCTGGATGTTTTCTATCTAACCGGGGGCCCACACTGACCTACGACATCATTTAACAGCTTGATGTTTTCTATCTAACCGGGGGCCCACACTGAGGTTACGACTTCATTTATCAGTTGGATGTTTTCTATCTGACCGGTGGCCACACTGAGCTACGACTCCATTTAAAAGCTGGAAATTTTCTGTCTAAACTGGGTCCACACTGAGCTACGACTTCATCTACCAGCTGGATGTTTTTTATCCAACCGGGATCCACACTGAGATATGACTTCACTAACAGCTGGATGTTTTCTATCAAACTGGGGGTCCAAATGGAGCTACGACTTCATCTAACAGCTGGATATTTTCTATCCAACAGGGGCCCCACACTGACCTACGACTTCATCTAACAGCTGGATGTTTTCTATCTAACCGGGGGCCCACGCTGAGCTACGACTTCATCTAACAGCTGGATGTTTTCTATCCAACAGGGGCCCCAGACTGACCTACGACTTCATCTAACAGCTGGATGTTTTGTATCCAACAGGGGTCACACTGAGCTACGACTTCATCTAACAGCTGGATGTTTTCTGTCTAACCGGGAGCACACACTGAGCTACGACTTCATCTAACAGTTGGATGTTTTCTATCCAACAGGGGCCCCACACTGACCTACGACTTCATCTAACAGCTGGATGTTTTCTATCTAACCGGGGGCCCACACTGACCTACGACATCATTTAACAGCTGGATGTTTTTTCCTCTAACCGGGGGCCACACTGAGCTACGACTTCATCTACCAGCTGGATGTTTTTTATCCAACCGGGAGCCACACTGAGGTATGACCTCTCTAACAGCTGGATGTTTTCTATCTAACTGGGGGCCCAAATTGAGCTACGACTTCATTTAACAGCTGGATATTTTCTATCTAACCGGGGGCCCACCCTTAGCTACGACTTCATCTAAGAGCTGGATGTTTTCGATGTAACCTGGGTCCACACTGAGCTACAACGTCATCTAGCAGCTGGATGTTTTCTATCTAACCGGGGCCCCACACTGAGCTACCATTTCATTTAACAGCTGGGTGTTTTCTATCTATCCGGGGGCCACCTTTAAGCTACGACTTCATTTAACAGCTGGATGTTTTCTATCTAACCAGGGGCCACACTGAGCTACTTCATCTAACAGCTGGATTTCTTCTATCCAACAGGGGGCACACACTGAGCTACAACTTCATGTAACAGCTGGATGTTTTCTATCTAACCGGGGGCCCACACTGAGCTACGACTTCATCTAATAGCTGGATGTTTTCTATCCAACAGGGGTCACACTGAGCTACGATTTCATCTAACAGCTCGATGTTTTCTATGTAACCGGGAGGACACACTGCGCTACGACTTCATCTAACAGTTGGATGTTTTTTATCCAACCGGGAGCCACACTGAGGTATGACCTCTCTAACAGCTGGATGTTTTCTATCTAACTGGGGGCCCAAATTGAGCTAGGACTTCATTTAACAGCTGGATATTTTCAATCTAACCGGGGGCCCACCCTTAGCTACGACTTCATCTAGCAGCTGGATGTTTTCTATCCAACAGGGGCCCCACACTGACCTACGACTTCGTCTAACAGCTGGATGTTTTCTATCTAACCGGGGGCCCACACTGAGCTACGACTTCATCTAACAGCTGGATATTTTCTATCCAACAGGGGCCCCACACTGACCTACGACTTCATCTAACAGCTGGATGTTTTCTATCTAACCGGGGGCCCACACTGACCTACGACTTCATCTAACAGCTGGATGTTTTCTATCCAACAGGGGCCCCAGACTGACCTACGACTTCATCTAACAGCTGGATGTTTTGTATCCAACAGGGGTCACACTGAGCTACGACTTCATCTAACAGCTGGATGTTTTCTGTCTAACCGGGAGCACACACTGAGCTACGACTTCAACTAACAGTTGGATGTTTTCTATCCAACAGGGGCCCCACACTGACCTACGACTTCATCTAACAGCTGGATGTTTTCTATCTACCCCGGGGCCCACACTGACCTACGACATCATTTAACAGCTGGATGTTTTCTCTCTAACCGGGGGCCACACTGAGCTACGACTTCATCTACCAGCTGGATGTTTTTTATCCAACCGGGAGCCACACTGAGGTATGACCTCTCTAACAGCTGGATGTTTTCTATCTAACTGGGGGCCCAAATTGAGCTAGGACTTCATTAAACAGCTGGATATTTTCAATCTAACCGGGGGCCCACCCTTAGCTACGACTTCATCTAACAGCTGGATGTTTTCGATGTAACCTGGGTCCACACTGAGTTACAACTTCATCTAGCAGCTGGATGTTTTCTATCTAACCGGGGCCCCACACTGAGCTACCACTTCATTTAACAGCTGATTGTTTTCTATCTATCCGGGGGCCACCTTTAAGCTAGGACTTCATTTAACAGCTGGATGTTTTCTATCTAACCAGGGCCCACACTGAGCTACTTCATCTAACAGCTGGATTTCTTCTATCCAACAGGGGGCACAAACTGAGCTACGACTTCATCTAATAGCTGGATGTTTTCTATCTAACCGGGGGCCCTAACTGAGCTACGACTTCATCTAACAGTTGGATGTTTTCTATCCAACAGGGGCCCCACACTGACCTACGACTTCATCTAACAGCTGGATGTTTTCTATCTAACCGGGGGCCCACACTGACCTACGACATCATTTAACAGCTGGATGTTTTTTCCTCTAACCGGGGGCCACACTGAGCTACGACTTCATCTACCAGCTGGATGTTTTTTATCCAACCGGGAGCCACACTGAGGTATGACCTCTCTAACAGCTGGATGTTTTCTATCTAACTGGGGGCCCAAATTGAGCTACGACTTCATTTAACAGCTGGATATTTTCTATCTAACCGGGGGCCCATCCTTAGCTACGACTTCATCTAAGAGCTGGATGTTTTCGATGTAACCTGGGTCCACACTGAGCTACAACGTCATCTAGCAGCTGGGTGTTTTCTATCTATCCGGGGGCCACCTTTAAGCTAGGACTTCATTTAACAGCTGGATGTTTTCTATCTAACCAGGGCCCACACTGAGCTACTTCATCTAACAGCTGGATTTCTTCTATTCAACAGGGGGCACAAACTGAGCTACGACTTCATCTAATAGCTGGATGTTTTCTATCTAACCGGGGGCCCTAACTGAGCTACGACTTCATCTAACAGCTGGATGTTTTCTCTCTAATCGGGGGCCACACTGAGCTACGACTTCATCTACCAGCTGGATGTTTTTTATCCAACCGGGAGCCACACTGAGGTATGACCTCTCTAACAGCTGGATGTTTTCTATCTAACTGGGGGCCCAAATTGAGCTACGACTTCATTTAACAGCCTGATATTTTCTATCTAACCGGGGGCCCACCCTTAGCTACGACTTCATCTAAGAGCTGGATGTTTTCGATGTAACCTGGGTCCACACTGAGCTACAACTTCATCTAGCAGCTGGATGTTTTCTATCTAACCGGGGCCCCACACTGAGCTACCATTTCATTTAACAGCTGGGTGTTTTCTATCTATCTGGGGGCCGCCTTTAAGCCACGACTTCATTTAACAGCTGGTTTTTTTCTATCTAACCAGGATCCACACTTAGCTACTTCATCTAACAGCTGGATTTCTTCTATCCAACAGGGGGCACACACTGAGCTACGACTTCATGTAACAGCTGGATGTTTTCTATTTAACCGGGGGCCCAAATTGAGCTACGACTTCATCTAACAGCTGTATGTTTTCTATCTAACCGAGGGCCCACACTGAGCTATGAGTTCATCTAACAGCTGGATGTTTTCTATCTAACCGGGGGCCCACACTGACCTACGACATCATTTAACAGCTTGATGTTTTCTATCTAACCGGGGGCCCACACTGAGGTTACGACTTCATTTATCAGTTGGATGTTTTCTATCTGACCGGTGGCCACACTGAGCTACGACTTCATCTACCAGCTGGATGTTTTTTATCCAACCGGGATCCACACTGAGATATGACTTCACTAACAGCTGGATGTTTTCTATCAAACTGGGGGTCCAAATGGAGCTACGACTTCATCTAACAGCTGGATATTTTCTATCCAACAGGGGCCCCACACTGACCTACGACTTCATCTAACAGCTGGACGTTTTCTATCTAACCGGGGGCCCACACTGAGCTACGACTTCATCTAACAGCTGGATGTTTTCTATCCAACAGGGGCCCCAGACTGACCTACGACTTCATCTAACAGCTGGATGTTTTGTATCCAACAGGGGTCACACTGAGCTACGACTTCATCTAACAGCTGGATGTTTTCTGTCTAACCGGGAGCACACACTGAGCTACGACTTCATCTAACAGTTGGATGTTTTCTATCCAACAGGGGCCCCACACTGACCTACGACTTCATCTAACAGCTGGATGTTTTCTATCTAACCGGGGGCCCACACTGACCTACGACATCATTTAACAGCTGGATGTTTTTTCCTCTAACCGGGGGCCACACAGAGCTACGACTTCATCTACCAGCTGGATGTTTTTTATCCAACCGGGAGCCACACTGAGGTATGACCTCTCTAACAGCTGGATGTTTTCTATCTAACTGGGGGCCCAAATTGAGCTACTACTTCATTTAACAGCTGGATATTTTCTATCTAACCGGGGGCCCATCCTTAGCTACGACTTCATCTAAGAGCTGGATGTTTTCGATGTAACCTGGGTCCACACTGAGCTACAACGTCATCTAGCAGCTGGATGTTTTCTATCTAACCGGGGCCCCACACTGAGCTACCATTTCATTTAACAGCTGGGTGTTTTCTATCTATCCGGGGGCCACCTTTAAGCTACGACTTCATTTAACAGCTGGATGTTTTCTATCTAACCAGGGGCCACACTGAGCTACTTCATCTAACAGCTGGATTTCTTCTATCCAACAGGGGGCACACACTGAGCTACAACTTCATGTAACATCTGGATGTTTTCTATCTAACCGGGGGCCCACACTGAGCTACGACTTCATCTAATAGCTGGATGTTTTCTATCCAACAGGGGTCACACTGAGCTACGATTTCATCTAACAGCTCGATGTTTTCTATGTAACCGGGAGGACACACTGCGCTACGACTTCATCTAACAGTTGGATGTTTTTTATCCAACCGGGAGCCACACTGAGGTATGACATCTCTAACAGCTGGATGTTTTCTATCTAACTGGGGGCCCAAATTGAGCTAGGACTTCATTTAACAGCTGGATATTTTCAATCTAACCGGGGGCCCAACCTTAGCTACGACTTCATCTAACAGCTGGATGTTTTCGATGTAACCTGGGTCCACACTGAGTAACAACTTCATCTAGCAGCTGGATGTTTTCTATCTAACCGGGGCCCCACACTGAGCTACCACTTCATTTAACAGCTGGGTGTTTTCTATCTATCCGGGGGCCACCTTTAAGCTAGGACTTCATTTAACAGCTGGATGTTTTCTATCTAACCAGGGCCCACACTGAGCTACTTCATCTAACAGCTGGATTTCTTCTATCCAACAGGGGGCACAAACTGAGCTACGACTTCATCTAATAGCTGGATGTTTTCTATCTAACCGGGGGCCCTAACTGAGCTACGACTTCATCTAACAGCTGGATGTTTTCTATCCAACAGGGGCCCCACACTGACCTACGACTTCATATAGCAGCTGGATGTTTTCGAACTAACCTGGGTCCACACTGAGCTACAACATCATCTAGCAGCTGGATGTTTTCTATCTAACCGGGATACCACACTGAGCTACCACTTCATTTAACAGCTGGGTGTTTTCTATCTATCCGGGGGCCACATTTAAGCTACGACTTCATTTAACAGCTGGATGTTTTCTATCTAACCAGGGCCCACACTGAGCTACTTCATCTAACAGCTGGATTTCTTCTACCCAACAGGGGGCACACACTGAGCTACGACTTCATGTAACAGCTGGATGTTTTCTATCTAACCGGGGCCCCACACTGACCTACGACATCATTTAACAGCTGGATGTTTTTTCCTCTAACCGGGGGCCACACTGAGCTACGACTTCATCTAACAGCTGGATGTTTTCTATCCAACAGGGGCCCACACTGACCTACGACTTCATCTAGCAGCTGGATGTTTTCGATCTAACCGGGGCCCCACACTGAGCTACCACTTCATTTAACAGCTGGGTGTTTTCTATCTATCCGGGGGCTACCTTTAAGCTGCGATTTCATTTAACAGCTGGATGTTTTCTATCTAACCGGGGGCCACACTGAGCTACGACTTCATCTAACAGCTGGATGTTTTCTATCTAACCGGGGGCCCACACTGACCTACGACATCATTTAACAGCTGGATGTTTTTTCCTCTAACCGGGGGCCACACTGAGCTACGACTTCATCTACCAGCTGGATGTTTTTTATCCAACCGGGAGCCACACTGAGGTATGACCTCTCTAAGAGCTGGATGTTTTCTATCTAACTGGGGGCCCAAATTGAGCTACGACTTCATTTAACAGCTGGATATTTTCTATCTAACCGGGGGCCCACCCTTAGCTACGACTTCATCTAAGAGCTGGATGTTTTCGATGTAACCTGGGTCCACACTGAGCTACAACGTCATCTAGCAGCTGGATGTTTTCTATCTAACCGGGGCCCCACACTGAGCTACCATTTCATTTAACAGCTGGGTGTTTTCTATCTATCCGGGGGCCACCTTTAAGCTACGACTTCATTTAACAGCTGGATGTTTTCTATCTAACCAGGGGCCACACTGAGCTACTTCATCTAACAGCTGGATTTCTTCTATCCAACA
This sequence comes from Lampris incognitus, assembly GCF_029633865.1. Taxonomy (NCBI): domain Eukaryota; kingdom Metazoa; phylum Chordata; class Actinopteri; order Lampriformes; family Lampridae; genus Lampris; species Lampris incognitus. The sequence continues at coordinate 76,066,850 of NC_079212.1, forward strand.
GGGGGCACACACTGAGCTACAACTTCATGTAACAGCTGGATGTTTTCTATCTAACCGGGGGCCCACACTGAGCTACGACTTCATCTAATAGCTGGATGTTTTCTATCCAACAGGGGTCACACTGAGCTACGATTTCATCTAACAGCTCGATGTTTTCTATGTAACCGGGAGGACACACTGCGCTACGACTTCATCTAACAGTTGGATGTTTTTTATCCAACCGGGAGCCACACTGAGGTATGACCTCTCTAACAGCTGGATGTTTTCTATCTAACTGGGGGCCCAAATTGAGCTAGGACTTCATTTAACAGCTGGATATTTTCAATCTAGCCGGGGGCCCACCCTTAGCTACGACTTCATCTAACAGCTGGATGTTTTCGATGTAACCTGGGTCCACACTGAGTTACAACTTCATCTAGCAGCTGGATGTTTTCTATCCAACAGGGGCCCCACACTGACCTACGACTTCATCTAACAGCTGGATGTTTTCTATCTAACCGGGGGCCCACACTGAGCTACGACTTCATCTAACAGCTGGATATTTTCTATCCAACAGGGGCCCCACACTGACCTACGACTTCATCTAACAGCTGGATGTTTTCTATCTAACCGGGGGCCCACACTGAGCTACGACTTCATCTAACAGCTGGATGTTTTCTATCCAACAGGGGCCCCAGACTGACCTTCGACTTCATCTAACAACTGGATGTTTTGTATCCAACAGGGGTCACACTGAGCTACGACTTCATCTAACAGCTGGATGTTTTCTGTCTAACCGGGAGCACACACTGAGCTACGACTTCATCTAACAGTTGGATGTTTTCTATCCAACAGGGGCCCCACACTGACCTACGACTTCATCTAACAGCTGGATGTTTTCTATCTACCCCGGGGCCCACACTGACCTACGACATCATTTAACAGCTGGATGTTTTCTCTCTAACCGGGGGCCACACTGAGCTACGACTTCATCTACCAGCTGGATGTTTTTTATCCAACCGGGAGCCACACTGAGGTATGACCTCTCTAACAGCTGGATGTTTTCTATCTAACTGGGGGCCCAAATTGAGCTACGACTTCATTTAACAGCTGGATATTTTCTATCTAACCGGGGGCCCACCCTTAGCTACGACTTCATCTAAGAGCTGGATGTTTTCGATGTAACCTGGGTCCACACTGAGCTACAACTTCATCTAGCAGCTGGATGTTTTCTATCTAACCGGGGCCCCACACTCAGCTACCATTTCATTTAACAGCTGGGTGTTTTCTATCTATCCGGGGGCCACCTTTAAGCTACGACTTCATTTAACAGCTGGATGTTTTCTATCTAACCAGGGGACACACTGAGCTACTTCATCTAACAGCTGGATTTCTTCTATCCAACAGGGGGCACACACTGAGCTACGACTTCATGTAACAGCTGGATGTTTTCTATCTAACTGGGGGCCCACACTGAGCTACGACTTCATCTAATAGCTGGATGTTTTCTATCCAACAGGGGTCACACTGAGCTACGATTTCATCTAACAGCTCGATGTTTTCTATGTAACCGGGAGGACACACTGCGCTACGACTTCATCTAACAGTTGGATGTTTTTTATCCAACCGGGAGCCACACTGAGGTATGACCTCTCTAACAGCTGGATGTTTTCTATCTAACTGGGGGCCCAAATTGAGCTAGGACTTCATTTAACAGCTGGATATGTTCAATCTAACCGGGGGCCCACCCTTAGCTACGACTTAATCTAAGAGCTGGATGTTTTCTATCTAACCAGGGGCCCGAACTGAGCTACGACTTCATCTAACAGCTGGATGTTTTCTATCTAACAGGGGCCCCACACTGACCTACGACTTCCTCTAGCAGCTGGATGTTTTCGATCTAACCGGGGCCCCACACTGAGCTACCACTTCATTTAACAGCTGGGTGTTTTCTATCTATCCGGGGGCTACCTTTAAGCTACGACTTCATTTAACAGCTGGATGTTTTCTATCTAACCGAGGGCCACACTGAGCTACGACTTCATCTAACAGCTGGATGTTTTCTATCTAACCGGGGGCCACCTTTAAGCCACGACTTCATTTAACAGCTGGTTTTTTTCTATCCAACAGGGGGCACACACTGAGCTACGACTTCATGTAACAGCTGGATGTTTTCTATTTAACCGGGGGCCCAAATTGAGCTACGACTTCATCTAACAGCTGTATGTTTTCTATCTAACCGAGGGCCCACACTGAGCTATGAGTTCATCTAACAGCTGGATGTTTTCTATCTAACCGGGGGCCCACACTGACCTACGACATCATTTAACAGCTTGATGTTTTCTATCTAACCGGGGGCCCACACTGAGGTTACGACTTCATTTATCAGTTGGATGTTTTCTATCTGACCGGTGGCCACACTGAGCTACGACTCCATTTAAAAGCTGGAAATTTTCTGTTTAAACTAGGTCCACACTGAGCTACGACTTCATCTACCAGCTGGATGTTTTTTATCCAACCGGGAGCCACACTGAGATATGACTTCACTAACAGCTGGATGTTTTCTATCAAACTGGGGGTCCAAATGGAGCTACGACTTCATCTAACAGCTGGATATTTTCTATCCAACAAGGCCCCCACACTGACCTACGACTTCATCTAACAGCTGGATGTTTTCTATCTAACCGGGGGCCCACACTGAGCTACGACTTCATCTAACAGCTGGATGTTTTCTATCCAACAGGGGCCCCAGACTGACCTGCGACTTCATCTAACAGCTGGATGTTTTGTATCCAACAGGGGTCACACTGAGGTACGACTTCATCTAACAGCTGGATGTTTTCTGTCTAACCGGGAGCACACACTGAGCTACGACTTCATCTAACAGTTGGATGTTTTCTATCCAACAGCGGCCCCAAACTGACCCACGACTTCATCTAACAGCTGGATGTTTTCTATCTAACCGGGGGCCCACACTGACCTACGACATCATTTAACAGCTGGATGTTTTCTCTCTAACCGGGGGCCACACTGAGCTACGACTTCATGTAACAGCTGGATGTTTTCTATCTAACCGGGGCCCCACACTGACCTACGACTTCATCTAGCAGCTGGATGTTTTCGATCTAACCGGGGCCCCACACTGAGCTACCACTTCGTTTAACAGCTGGGTGTTTTCTATCTATCCGGGGGCTACCTTTAAGCTACGACTTCATTTAACAGCTGGATGTTTTCTATCTAACCGAGGGCCACACTGAGCTACGACTTCATCTAACAGCTGGATGTTTTCTATCTAACCGGGGGCCACCTTTAAGCCACGACTTCATTTAACAGCTGGTTTTTTTTCTATCTAACCAGGGGCCACACTTAGCTACTTCATCTAACAGCTGGATTTCTTCTATCCAACAGGGGGCACACACTGAGCTACGACTTCATGTAACAGCTGGATGTTTTCTATTTAACCGGGGGCCCAAATTGAGCTACGACTTCATCTAACAGCTGTATGTTTTCTATCTAACCGAGGGCCCACACTGAGCTATGAGTTCATCTAACAGCTGGATGTTTTCTATCTAACCGGGGGCCCACACTGACCTACGACATCATTAACAGCTTGATGTTTTCTATCTAACCGGGGGCCCACACTGAGGTTACGACTTCATTTATCAGTTGGATGTTTTCTATCTGACCGGTGGCCACACTGAGCTACGACTCCATTTAAAAGCTGGAAATTTTCTGTTTAAACTAGGTCCACACTGAGCTACGACTTCATCTACCAGCTGGATGTTTTTTATCCAACCGGGAGCCACACTGAGATATGACTTCACTAACAGCTGGATGTTTTCTATCAAACTGGGGGTCCAAATGGAGCTACGACTTCATCTAACAGCTGGATATTTTCTATCCAACAAGGCCCCCACACTGACCTACGACTTCATCTAACAGCTGGATGTTTTCTATCTAACCGGGGGCCCACACTGAGCTACGACTTCATCTAACAGCTGGATGTTTTCTATCCAACAGGGGCCCCAGACTGACCTACGACTTCATCTAACAGCTGGATGTTTTGTATCCAACAGGGGTCACACTGAGGTACGACTTCATCTAACAGCTGGATGTTTTCTGTCTAACCGGGAGCACACACTGAGCTACGACTTCATCTAACAGTTGGATGTTTTCTATCCAACAGCGGCCCCAAACTGACCCACGACTTCATCTAACAGCTGGATGTTTTCTATCTAACCGGGGGCCCACACTGACCTACGACATCATTTAACAGCTGGATGTTTTCTCTCTAACCGGGGGCCACACTGAGCTACGACTTCATGTAACAGATGGATGTTTTCTATCTAACCGGGGCCCCACACTGAGCTACGACTTCATCTAATAGCTGGATGTTTTCTATCTAACCAGGGGCCCGAACTGAGCAACGACTTCATCTAACAGCTGGATGTTTTCTATCCAACAGGGGCCCCACACTGACCTACGACTTCATCTAGCAGCTGGATGTTTTCGATCTAACCGGGGCCCCACACTGAGCTACCACTTCATTTAACAGCTGGGTGTTTTCTATCTATCCGGGGGCTACCTTTAAGCTGCGACCTCATTTAACAGCTGGATGTTTTCTATCTAACCGGGGGCCACACTGAGCTACGACTTCATCTAACAGCTGGATGTTTTCTATCTAACCGGGGGCCCACACTGACCTACGACATCATTTAACAGCTGGATGTTTTTTCCTCTAACCGGGGGCCACACTGAGCTACGACTTCATCTACCAGCTGGATGTTTTTTATCCAACCGGGAGCCACACTGAGGTATGACCTCTCTAACAGCTGGATGTTTTCTATCTAACTGGGGGCCCAACTTGAGCTACGACTTCATTTAACAGCTGGATATTTTCTATCTAACCGGGGGCCCACCCTTAGCTACGACTTCATCTAAGAGCTGGATGTTTTCGATGTAACCTGGGTCCACACTGAGCTACAACGTCATCTAGCAGCTGGATGTTTTCTATCTAACCGGGGCCCCACACTGAGCTACCATTTCATTTAACAGCTGGGTGTTTTCTATCTATCCGGGGGCCACCTTTAAGCTACGACTTCATTTAACAGCTGGATGTTTTCTATCTAACCAGGGGCCACACTGAGCTACTTCATCTAACAGCTGGATTTCTTCTATCCAACAGGGGGCACACACTGAGCTACAACTTCATGTAACAGCTGGATGTTTTCTATCTAACCGGGGGCCCACACTGAGCTACGACTTCATCTAATAGCTGGATGTTTTCTATCCAACAGGGGTCACACTGAGCTACGATTTCATCTAACAGCTCGATGTTTTCTATGTAACCGGGAGGACACACTGCGCTACGACTTCATCTAACAGTTGGATGTTTTCTATCTAACCGGGGGCCCACACTGAGCTACGACTTCATCTAACAGCTGGATATTTTCTATCCAACAGGGGCCCCACACTGACCTACGACTTCATCTAACAGCTGGATGTTTTCTATCTAACCGGGGGCCCACACTGAGCTACGACTTCATCTAACAGCTGGATGTTTTCTATCCAACAGGGGCCCCAGACTGACCTACGACTTCATCTAACAGCTGGATGTTTTGTATCCAACAGGGGTCACACTGAGCTACGACTTCATCTAACAGCTGGATGTTTTCTGTCTAACCGGGAGCACACACTGAGCTACGACTTCATCTAACAGTTGGATGTTTTCTATCCAACAGGGGCCCCACACTGACCTACGACTTCATCTAACAGCTGGATGTTTTCTATCTACCCGGGGGCCCACACTGACCTACGACATCATTTAACAGCTGGATGTTTTCTCTCTAACCGGGGGCCACACTGAGCTACGACTTCATCTACCAGCAGGATGTTTTTTATCCAACCGGGAGCCACACTGAGGTTTGACCTCTCTAACAGCTGGATGTTTTCTATCTAACTGGGGGCCCAAATTGAGCTACGACTTCATTTAACAGCTGGATATTTTCTATCTAACCGGGGGCCCACCCTTAGCTACGACTTCATCTAAGAGCTGGATGTTTTCGATGTAACCTGGGTCCACACTGAGCTACAACTTCATCTAGCAGCTGGATGTTTTCTATCTAACCGGGGCCCCACACTCAGCTACCATTTCATTTAACAGCTGGATGTTTTCTATCTAACCAGGGGCCACACTGAGCTACTTCATCTAACAGCTGGATTTCTTCTATCCAACAGGGGGCACACACTGAGCTACGACTTCATGTAACAGCTGGATGTTTTCTATCTAACTGGGGGCCCACACTGAGCTACGACTTCATCTAATAGCTGGATGTTTTCTATCCAACAGGGGTCACACTGAGCTACGATTTCATCTAACAGCTGGATGTTTTCTATCTAACTGGGGGCCCAAATTGAGCTAGGACTTCATTTAACAGCTGGATATTTTCAATCTAACCGGGGGCCCACCCTTAGCTGCGACTTCATCTAAGAGCTGGATGTTTTCTATCTAACCAGGGGCCCGAACTGAGCTACGACTTCATCTAACAGCTGGATGTTTTCTATCCAACAGGGGCCCCACACTGACCTACGACTTCATCTAGCAGCTGGATGTTTTCGATCTAACCGGGGCCCCACACTGAGCCACCACTTCATTTAACAGCTGGGTGTTTTCTATCTATCCGGGGGCTACCTTTAAGCTACGACTTCATTTAACAGCTGGATGTTTTCTATCTAACCGAGGGCCACACTGAGCTACGACTTCATCTAACAGCTGGATGTTTTCTATCTAACCGGGGGCCACCTTTAATCCACGACTTCATTTAACAGCTGGTTTTTTTCTTTCTAACCAGGGGCCACACTTAGCTACTTCATCTAACAGCTGGATTTCTTCTATCCAACAGGGGGCACACACTGAGCTACGACTTCATGTAACAGCTGGATGTTTTCTATTTAACCGGGGGCCCAAATTGAGCTACGACTTCATCTAACAGCTGGATGTTTTCTATCTAACCGAGGGCCCACACTGAGCTATGAGTTCATCTAACAGCTGGATGTTTTCTATCTAACCGGGGGCCCACACTGACCTACGACATCATGTAACAGCTGGATGTTTTCTATCTAACCGGGGGCCCACAATGAGCTACGACTTCATCTAATAGCTGGATGTTTTCTATCCAACAGGGGTCACACTGAGCTACGATTTCATCTAACAGCTCGATGTTTTCTATGTAACCGGGAGGACACACTGCGCTACGACTTCATCTAACAGTTGGATGTTTTTTATCCAACCGGGAGTCACACTGAGGTATGACCTCTCTAACAGCTGGATGTTTTCTATCTAACCGGGGCCCCACACTTACCTACCATTTCATTTAACAGCTGGGTGTTTTCTATCTATCCGGGGGCCACCTTTAAGCTACGACTTCATTTAACAGCTGGATGTTTTCTATCTAACCAGGGGCCACACTTAGCTACTTCATCTAACAGCTGTATTTCTTCTATCCAACAGGGGGCACACACTGAGCTACGACTTCATGTAATAGCTGGATGTTTTCTATTTAACCGGGGGCCCACACTGACCTACGACATCATTTAACAGCTTGATGTTTTCTATCTAACCGGGGGCCCACACTGAGGTTACGACTTCATTTATCAGTTGGATGTTTTCTATCTGACCGGTGGCCACACTGAGCTACGACTCCATTTAAAAGCTGGAAATTTTCTGTCTAAACTGGGTCCACACTGAGCTACGACTTCATCTACCAGCTGGATGTTTTTTATCCAACCGGGATCCACACTGAGATATGACTTCACTAACAGCTGGATGTTTTCTATCAAACTGGGGGTCCAAATGGAGCTACGACTTCATCTAACAGCTGGATATTTTCTATCCAACAGGGGCCCCACACTGACCTACGACTTCATCTAACAGCTGGATGTTTTCTATCTAACCGGGGGCCCACGCTGAGCTACGACTTCATCTAACAGCTGGATGTTTTCTATCCAACAGGGGCCCCAGACTGACCTACGACTTCATCTAACAGCTGGATGTTTTGTATCCAACAGGGGTCACACTGAGCTACGACTTCATCTAACAGCTGGATGTTTTCTGTCTAACCGGGAGCACACACTGAGCTACGACTTCATCTAACAGTTGGATGTTTTCTATCCAACAGGGGCCCCACACTGACCTACGACTTCATCTAACAGCTGGATGTTTTCTATCTAACCGGGGGCCCACACTGACCTACGACATCATTTAACAGCTGGATGTTTTTTCCTCTAACCGGGGGCCACACTGAGCTACGACTTCATCTACCAGCTGGATGTTTTTTATCCAACCGGGAGCCACACTGAGGTATGACCTCTCTAACAGCTGGATGTTTTCTATCTAACTGGGGGCCCAAATTGAGCTACGACTTCATTTAACAGCTGGATATTTTCTATCTAACCGGGGGCCCACCCTTAGCTACGACTTCATCTAAGAGCTGGATGTTTTCGATGTAACCTGGGTCCACACTGAGCTACAACGTCATCTAGCAGCTGGATGTTTTCTATCTAACCGGGGCCCCACACTGAGCTACCATTTCATTTAACAGCTGGGTGTTTTCTATCTATCCGGGGGCCACCTTTAAGCTACGACTTCATTTAACAGCTGGATGTTTTCTATCTAACCAGGGGCCACACTGAGCTACTTCATCTAACAGCTGGATTTCTTCTATCCAACAGGGGGCACACACTGAGCTACAACTTCATGTAACAGCTGGATGTTTTCTATCTAACCGGGGGCCCACACTGAGCTACGACTTCATCTAATAGCTGGATGTTTTCTATCCAACAGGGGTCACACTGAGCTACGATTTCATCTAACAGCTCGATGTTTTCTATGTAACCGGGAGGACACACTGCGCTACGACTTCATCTAACAGTTGGATGTTTTTTATCCAACCGGGAGCCACACTGAGGTATGACCTCTCTAACAGCTGGATGTTTTCTATCTAACTGGGGGCCCAAATTGAGCTAGGACTTCATTTAACAGCTGAATATTTTCAATCTAACCGGGGGCCCACCCTTAGCTACAACTTCATCTAACAGCTGGATGTTTTCGATGTAACCTGGGTCCACACTGAGTTACAACTTCATCTAGCAGCTGGATGTTTTCTATCTAACCGGGGCCCCACACTGAGCTACCACTTCATTTAACAGCTGGGTGTTTTCTATCTATCCGGGGGCCACCTTTAAGCTAGGACTTCATTTAACAGCTGGATGTTTTCTATCTAACCAGGGCCCACACTGAGCTACTTCATCTAACAGCTGGATTTCTTCTATCCAACAGGGGGCACAAACTGAGCTACGACTTCATCTAATAGCTGGATGTTTTCTATCTAACCGGGGGCCCTAACTGAGCTACGACTTCATCTAACAGCTGGATGTTTTCTATCCAACCGGGAGCCACACTGAGGTATGACCTCTCTAACAGCTGGATGTTTTCTATCTAACTGGGGGCCCAAATTGAGCTACGACTTCATTTAACAGCTGGATATTTTCTATCTAACCGGGGGCCCACCCTTAGCTACGACTTCATCTAAGAGCTGGATGTTTTCGATGTAACCTGGGTCCACACTGAGCTACAACTTCATCTAGCAGCTGGATGTTTTCTATCTAACCGGGGCCCCACACTGAGCTACCATTTCATTTAACAGCTGGGTGTTTTCTATCTATCTGGGGGCCACCTTTAAGCCACGACTTCATTTAACAGCTGGTTTTTTTCTATCTAACCAGGGGCCACACTTAGCTACTTCATCTAACAGCTGGATTTCTTCTATCCAACAGGGGGCACACACTGAGCTACGACTTCATGTAACAGCTGGATGTTTTCTATTTAACCGGGGGCCCAAATTGAGCTACGACTTCATCTAACAGCTGTATGTTTTCTATCTAACCGAGGGCCCACACTGACCTACGACTTCATCTAACAGCTGGATGTTTTCTATCTAACCGGGGGCCCACACTGACCTACGACATCATTTAACAGCTGGATGTTTTTTCCTCTAACCGGGGGCCACACAGAGCTACGACTTCATCTACCAGCTGGATGTTTTTTATCCAACCGGGAGCCACACTGAGGTATGACCTCTCTAACAGCTGGATGTTTTCTATCTAACTGGGGGCCCAAATTGAGCTACTACTTCATTTAACAGCTGGATATTTTCTATCTAACCGGGGGCCCATCCTTAGCTACGACTTCATCTAAGAGCTGGATGTTTTCGATGTAACCTGGGTCCACACTGAGCTACAACGTCATCTAGCAGCTGGATGTTTTCTATCTAACCGGGGCCCCACACTGAGCTACCATTTCATTTAACAGCTGGGTGTTTTCTATCTATCCGGGGGCCACCTTTAAGCTACGACTTCATTTAACAGCTGGATGTTTTCTATCTAACCAGGGGCCACACTGAGCTACTTCATCTAACAGCTGGATTTCTTCTATCCAACAGGGGGCACACACTGAGCTACAACTTCATGTAACATCTGGATGTTTTCTATCTAACCGGGGGCCCACACTGAGCTACGACTTCATCTAATAGCTGGATGTTTTCTATCCAACAGGGGTCACACTGAGCTACGATTTCATCTAACAGCTCGATGTTTTCTATGTAACCGGGAGGACACACTGCGCTACGACTTCATCTAACAGTTGGATGTTTTTTATCCAACCGGGAGCCACACTGAGGTATGACATCTCTAACAGCTGGATGTTTTCTATCTAACTGGGGGCCCAAATTGAGCTAGGACTTCATTTAACAGCTGGATATTTTCAATCTAACCGGGGGCCCAACCTTAGCTACGACTTCATCTAACAGCTGGATGTTTTCGATGTAACCTGGGTCCACACTGAGTAACAACTTCATCTAGCAGCTGGATGTTTTCTATCTAACCGGGGCCCCACACTGAGCTACCACTTCATTTAACAGCTGGGTGTTTTCTATCTATCCGGGGGCCACCTTTAAGCTAGGACTTCATTTAACAGCTGGATGTTTTCTATCTAACCAGGGCCCACACTGAGCTACTTCATCTAACAGCTGGATTTCTTCTATCCAACAGGGGGCACAAACTGAGCTACGACTTCATCTAATAGCTGGATGTTTTCTATCTAACCGGGGGCCCTAACTGAGCTACGACTTCATCTAACAGCTGGATGTTTTCTATCCAACAGGGGCCCCACACTGACCTACGACTTCATATAGCAGCTGGATGTTTTCGAACTAACCTGGGTCCACACTGAGCTACAACATCATCTAGCAGCTGGATGTTTTCTATCTAACCGGGATACCACACTGAGCTACCACTTCATTTAACAGCTGGGTGTTTTCTATCTATCCGGGGGCCACATTTAAGCTACGACTTCATTTAACAGCTGGATGTTTTCTATCTAACCAGGGCCCACACTGAGCTACTTCATCTAACAGCTGGATTTCTTCTACCCAACAGGGGGCACACACTGAGCTACGACTTCATGTAACAGCTGGATGTTTTCTATCTAATCGGGGCCCCACACTGACCTACGACATCATTTAACAGCTGGATGTTTTTTCCTCTAACCGGGGGCCACACTGAGCTACGACTTCATCTAACAGCTGGATGTTTTCTATCCAACAGGGGCCCACACTGACCTACGACTTCATCTAGCAGCTGGATGTTTTCGATCTAACCGGGGCCCCACACTGAGCTACCACTTCATTTAACAGCTGGGTGTTTTCTATCTATCCGGGGGCTACCTTTAAGCTGCGATTTCATTTAACAGCTGGATGTTTTCTATCTAACCGGGGGCCACACTGAGCTACGACTTCATCTAACAGCTGGATGTTTTCTATCTAACCGGGGGCCCACACTGACCTACGACATCATTTAACAGCTGGATGTTTTTTCCTCTAACCGGGGGCCACACTGAGCTACGACTTCATCTACCAGCTGGATGTTTTTTATCCAACCGGGAGCCACACTGAGGTATGACCTCTCTAAGAGCTGGATGTTTTCTATCTAACTGGGGGCCCAAATTGAGCTACGACTTCATTTAACAGCTGGATATTTTCTATCTAACCGGGGGCCCACCCTTAGCTACGACTTCATCTAAGAGCTGGATGTTTTCGATGTAACCTGGGTCCACACTGAGCTACAACGTCATCTAGCAGCTGGATGTTTTCTATCTAACCGGGGCCCCACACTGAGCTACCATTTCATTTAACAGCTGGGTGTTTTCTATCTATCCGGGGGCCACCTTTAAGCTACGACTTCATTTAACAGCTGGATGTTTTCTATCTAACCAGGGGCCACACTGAGCTACTTCATCTAACAGCTGGATTTCTTCTATCCAACAGGGGGCACACACTGAGCTACAACTTCATGTAACAGCTGGATGTTTTCTATCTAACCGGGGGCCCACACTGAGCTACGACTTCATCTAATAGCTGGATGTTTTCTATCCAACAGGGGTCACACTGAGCTACGATTTCATCTAACAGCTCGATGTTTTCTATGTAACCGGGAGGACACACTGCGCTACGACTTCATCTAACAGTTGGATGTTTTTTATCCAACCGGGAGCCACACTGAGGTATGACCTCTCTAACAGCTGGATGTTTTCTATCTAACTGGGGGCCCAAATTGAGCTAGGACTTCATTTAACAGCTGGATATTTTCAATCTAGCCGGGGGCCCACCCTTAGCTACGACTTCATCTAACAGCTGGATGTTTTCGATGTAACCTGGGTCCACACTGAGTTACAACTTCATCTAGCAGCTGGATGTTTTCTATCCAACAGGGGCCCCACACTGACCTACGACTTCATCTAACAGCTGGATGTTTTCTATCTAACCGGGGGCCCACACTGAGCTACGACTTCATCTAACAGCTGGATATTTTCTATCCAACAGGGGCCCCACACTGACCTACGACTTCATCTAACAGCTGGATGTTTTCTATCTAACCGGGGGCCCACACTGAGCTACGACTTCATCTAACAGCTGGATGTTTTCTATCCAACAGGGGCCCCAGACTGACCTTCGACTTCATCTAACAACTGGATGTTTTGTATCCAACAGGGGTCACACTGAGCTACGACTTCATCTAACAGCTGGATGTTTTCTGTCTAACCGGGAGCACACACTGAGCTACGACTTCATCTAACAGTTGGATGTTTTCTATCCAACAGGGGCCCCACACTGACCTACGACTTCATCTAACAGCTGGATGTTTTCTATCTACCCCGGGGCCCACACTGACCTACGACATCATTTAACAGCTGGATGTTTTCTCTCTAACCGGGGGCCACACTGAGCTACGACTTCATCTACCAGCTGGATGTTTTTTATCCAACCGGGAGCCACACTGAGGTATGACCTCTCTAACAGCTGGATGTTTTCTATCTAACTGGGGGCCCAAATTGAGCTACGACTTCATTTAACAGCTGGATATTTTCTATCTAACCGGGGGCCCACCCTTAGCTACGACTTCATCTAAGAGCTGGATGTTTTCGATGTAACCTGGGTCCACACTGAGCTACAACTTCATCTAGCAGCTGGATGTTTTCTATCTAACCGGGGCCCCACACTCAGCTACCATTTCATTTAACAGCTGGGTGTTTTCTATCTATCCGGGGGCCACCTTTAAGCTACGACTTCATTTAACAGCTGGATGTTTTCTATCTAACCAGGGGACACACTGAGCTACTTCATCTAACAGCTGGATTTCTTCTATCCAACAGGGGGCACACACTGAGCTACGACTTCATGTAACAGCTGGATGTTTTCTATCTAACTGGGGGCCCACACTGAGCTACGACTTCATCTAATAGCTGGATGTTTTCTATCCAACAGGGGTCACACTGAGCTACGATTTCATCTAACAGCTCGATGTTTTCTATGTAACCGGGAGGACACACTGCGCTACGACTTCATCTAACAGTTGGATGTTTTTTATCCAACCGGGAGCCACACTGAGGTATGACCTCTCTAACAGCTGGATGTTTTCTATCTAACTGGGGGCCCAAATTGAGCTAGGACTTCATTTAACAGCTGGATATGTTCAATCTAACCGGGGGCCCACCCTTAGCTACGACTTAATCTAAGAGCTGGATGTTTTCTATCTAACCAGGGGCCCGAACTGAGCTACGACTTCATCTAACAGCTGGATGTTTTCTATCTAACAGGGGCCCCACACTGACCTACGACTTCCTCTAGCAGCTGGATGTTTTCGATCTAACCGGGGCCCCACACTGAGCTACCACTTCATTTAACAGCTGGGTGTTTTCTATCTATCCGGGGGCTACCTTTAAGCTACGACTTCATTTAACAGCTGGATGTTTTCTATCTAACCGAGGGCCACACTGAGCTACGACTTCATCTAACAGCTGGATGTTTTCTATCTAACCGGGGGCCACCTTTAAGCCACGACTTCATTTAACAGCTGGTTTTTTTCTATCCAACAGGGGGCACACACTGAGCTACGACTTCATGTAACAGCTGGATGTTTTCTATTTAACCGGGGGCCCAAATTGAGCTACGACTTCATCTAACAGCTGTATGTTTTCTATCTAACCGAGGGCCCACACTGAGCTATGAGTTCATCTAACAGCTGGATGTTTTCTATCTAACCGGGGGCCCACACTGACCTACGACATCATTTAACAGCTTGATGTTTTCTATCTAACCGGGGGCCCACACTGAGGTTACGACTTCATTTATCAGTTGGATGTTTTCTATCTGACCGGTGGCCACACTGAGCTACGACTCCATTTAAAAGCTGGAAATTTTCTGTTTAAACTAGGTCCACACTGAGCTACGACTTCATCTACCAGCTGGATGTTTTTTATCCAACCGGGAGCCACACTGAGATATGACTTCACTAACAGCTGGATGTTTTCTATCAAACTGGGGGTCCAAATGGAGCTACGACTTCATCTAACAGCTGGATATTTTCTATCCAACAAGGCCCCCACACTGACCTACGACTTCATCTAACAGCTGGATGTTTTCTATCTAACCGGGGGCCCACACTGAGCTACGACTTCATCTAACAGCTGGATGTTTTCTATCCAACAGGGGCCCCAGACTGACCTGCGACTTCATCTAACAGCTGGATGTTTTGTATCCAACAGGGGTCACACTGAGGTACGACTTCATCTAACAGCTGGATGTTTTCTGTCTAACCGGGAGCACACACTGAGCTACGACTTCATCTAACAGTTGGATGTTTTCTATCCAACAGCGGCCCCAAACTGACCCACGACTTCATCTAACAGCTGGATGTTTTCTATCTAACCGGGGGCCCACACTGACCTACGACATCATTTAACAGCTGGATGTTTTCTCTCTAACCGGGGGCCACACTGAGCTACGACTTCATGTAACAGCTGGATGTTTTCTATCTAACCGGGGCCCCACACTGACCTACGACTTCATCTAGCAGCTGGATGTTTTCGATCTAACCGGGGCCCCACACTGAGCTACCACTTCGTTTAACAGCTGGGTGTTTTCTATCTATCCGGGGGCTACCTTTAAGCTACGACTTCATTTAACAGCTGGATGTTTTCTATCTAACCGAGGGCCACACTGAGCTACGACTTCATCTAACAGCTGGATGTTTTCTATCTAACCGGGGGCCACCTTTAAGCCACGACTTCATTTAACAGCTGGTTTTTTTTCTATCTAACCAGGGGCCACACTTAGCTACTTCATCTAACAGCTGGATTTCTTCTATCCAACAGGGGGCACACACTGAGCTACGACTTCATGTAACAGCTGGATGTTTTCTATTTAACCGGGGGCCCAAATTGAGCTACGACTTCATCTAACAGCTGTATGTTTTCTATCTAACCGAGGGCCCACACTGAGCTATGAGTTCATCTAACAGCTGGATGTTTTCTATCTAACCGGGGGCCCACACTGACCTACGACATCATTAACAGCTTGATGTTTTCTATCTAACCGGGGGCCCACACTGAGGTTACGACTTCATTTATCAGTTGGATGTTTTCTATCTGACCGGTGGCCACACTGAGCTACGACTCCATTTAAAAGCTGGAAATTTTCTGTTTAAACTAGGTCCACACTGAGCTACGACTTCATCTACCAGCTGGATGTTTTTTATCCAACCGGGAGCCACACTGAGATATGACTTCACTAACAGCTGGATGTTTTCTATCAAACTGGGGGTCCAAATGGAGCTACGACTTCATCTAACAGCTGGATATTTTCTATCCAACAAGGCCCCCACACTGACCTACGACTTCATCTAACAGCTGGATGTTTTCTATCTAACCGGGGGCCCACACTGAGCTACGACTTCATCTAACAGCTGGATGTTTTCTATCCAACAGGGGCCCCAGACTGACCTACGACTTCATCTAACAGCTGGATGTTTTGTATCCAACAGGGGTCACACTGAGGTACGACTTCATCTAACAGCTGGATGTTTTCTGTCTAACCGGGAGCACACTCTGAGCTACGACTTCATCTAACAGTTGGATGTTTTCTATCCAACAGCGGCCCCAAACTGACCCACGACTTCATCTAACAGCTGGATGTTTTCTATCTAACCGGGGGCCCACACTGACCTACGACATCATTTAACAGCTGGATGTTTTCTCTCTAACCGGGGGCCACACTGAGCTACGACTTCATGTAACAGATGGATGTTTTCTATCTAACCGGGGCCCCACACTGAGCTACGACTTCATCTAATAGCTGGATGTTTTCTATCTAACCAGGGGCCCGAACTGAGCAACGACTTCATCTAACAGCTGGATGTTTTCTATCCAACAGGGGCCCCACACTGACCTACGACTTCATATAGCAGCTGGATGTTTTCGATCTAACCGGGGCCCCACACTGAGCTACCACTTCATTTAACAGCTGGGTGTTTTCTATCTATCCGTGGGCTACCTTTAAGCTACGACTTCATTTAACAGCTGGATGTTTTCTATCTAACCGGGGGCCACACTGAGCTACGACTTCATCTAACAGCCGGATGTTTTCTATCTAACCGGGGGCCACCTTTAAGCCACGACTTCATTTAACAGCTGGTTTTTTTTATCTAACCAGGGGCCACACTGAGCTACTTCATCTAACAGCTGGATTTCTTCTATCCAACAGGGGGCACACACTGAGCTACGACTTCATGTAACAGCTGGATGATTTCTATTTACCCGGGGGCCCAAATTGAGCTACGACTTCATCTAACAGCTGGGTGTTTTCTATCTAACCGAGGGCCCACACTGAGCTATGAGTTCATCTAAAAGCTGGATGTTTTCTATCTAACCTTGGGCCCACACTGAGGTACGACTTCATCTAACAGCTGGATGTTTTCTATCCAACAGGGGCCCCACACTGACCTACGACTTCATATAACAGCTGGATGTTTTCTATCCAACAGGGGTCACACTGAGCTACGATTTCATCTAACAGCTGTATGTTTTCTATCTAACCGGGAGCACACACTGCGCTACGACTTCATCTAACAGTTGGGTGTTTTCTATCTAACCGGGGGCCACACTGACGTACGACTGCATCTAACAGCTGGATGTTTTCTATCTAACCGGGGCCACCCACTGATTTACGACTTCATTTAACAGCTGGATGTTTTCTATCTAACCGGGGCCCACACTGACCTACGACATCATTTAACAACTTGATGTTTTCTATCTAATTGGGGCCCACACTGAGGTACGATTTCATTTATCAGCTGGATGTTTTCTATCTAACCGGTTGCCACACTGAGCTACGACTTCATTTAAAAGCTGGAAATGTTATGTCTAAACTGGGTCCACACTGAGCTACGACTTCATCTACCACCTGGATGTTTTTTATCCAACCGGGAGCCACACTAAGGTATGACTTCACTAACAGCTGGATGTTTTCTATCAAACTGGGGGTCCAAATTGAGCTACGACTTCATCTAACAGCTGGATATTTTCTATCCAACAGGGGCCCCAGACTGACCTACGACTTCATCTAACAGCTGGATGTTTTCTATCCAACAGGGGCCCCACACTGAGCTACGACTTCATCTAACAGCTGGATGTTTTCTGTCTAACCGGGAGCACACACTGAGCTACGACTTCATCTAACAGCTGGATGTTTTCTATCTAACCGGGGGCCCACACTGACCTACGACATCATTTAACAGCTGGATGTTTTCTGTCTAACCGGGGGCCACACTGAGCTACGACTTCATCTCCAGCTGGATGTTTTTTATCCAACCGGGAGCCACACTGAGGTATGACCTCTCTAACAGCTGGATGTTTTCTATCTAACTGGGGGCCCAAATTGACCTAGGACTTCATTTAACAGCTGGATATTTTCTATCTAACCGGGGGCCCATCCTTAGCTACGACTTCATCTAAGAGCTGGATGTTTTCAATGTAACCTGGGTCCACACTGAGCTACAACTTCATCTAGCAGCTGGGTGTTTTCTATCTATCCGGGGCCGCACA
This sequence comes from Lampris incognitus, assembly GCF_029633865.1. Taxonomy (NCBI): domain Eukaryota; kingdom Metazoa; phylum Chordata; class Actinopteri; order Lampriformes; family Lampridae; genus Lampris; species Lampris incognitus. The sequence goes on from NC_079212.1 coordinate 76,085,322, forward strand.
CTGAGCTACCACTTCATTTAACAGCTGGGTGTTTTCTATCTATCCTGGGGCCACACTGAGCTAAGACTTCATCTAACAGCTGGATGTTTTCTATCTAACCGGGGGCCACCTTTAAGCCACGACTTCATTTAACAGCTGGTTTTTTTCTATCTAACCAGGGGCCACACTGAGCTACTTCATCCAACAGCTGGATTCATTCTATCCAACAGGGGGCACACACTGAGCTACGACTTCATGTAACAGCTGGATGTTTTCTATCTAACCGGGGGCCCAAATTGAGCTACGACTTCATCTAACAGCTGGATGTTTTCTATCTAACCGAGGGCCCAGACTGAGCTATGAGTTCATCTAATAGCTGGATGTTTTCTATCTAACCGGGGGCCCAAATTGAGCTACTACTTCATTTAACAGCTGGATATTTTCTATCTAACCGGGGGCCCATCCTTAGCTACGACTTCATCTAAGAGCTGGATGTTTTCGATGTAACCTGGGTCCACACTGAGCTACAACGTCATCTAGCAGCTGGATGTTTTCTATCTAACCGGGGCCCCACACTGAGCTACCATTTCATTTAACAGCTGGGTGTTTTCTATCTATCCGGGGGCCACCTTTAAGCTACGACTTCATTTAACAGCTGGATGTTTTCTATCTAACCAGGGGCCACACTGAGCTACTTCATCTAACAGCTGGATTTCTTCTATCCAACAGGGGGCACACACTGAGCTACAACTTCATGTAACATCTGGATGTTTTCTATCTAACCGGGGGCCCACACTGAGCTACGACTTCATCTAATAGCTGGATGTTTTCTATCCAACAGGGGTCACACTGAGCTACGATTTCATCTAACAGCTCGATGTTTTCTATGTAACCGGGAGGACACACTGCGCTACGACTTCATCTAACAGTTGGATGTTTTTTATCCAACCGGGAGCCACACTGAGGTATGACATCTCTAACAGCTGGATGTTTTCTATCTAACTGGGGGCCCAAATTGAGCTAGGACTTCATTTAACAGCTGGATATTTTCAATCTAACCGGGGGCCCAACCTTAGCTACGACTTCATCTAACAGCTGGATGTTTTCGATGTAACCTGGGTCCACACTGAGTAACAACTTCATCTAGCAGCTGGATGTTTTCTATCTAACCGGGGCCCCACACTGAGCTACCACTTCATTTAACAGCTGGGTGTTTTCTATCTATCCGGGGGCCACCTTTAAGCTAGGACTTCATTTAACAGCTGGATGTTTTCTATCTAACCAGGGCCCACACTGAGCTACTTCATCTAACAGCTGGATTTCTTCTATCCAACAGGGGGCACAAACTGAGCTACGACTTCATCTAATAGCTGGATGTTTTCTATCTAACCGGGGGCCCTAACTGAGCTACGACTTCATCTAACAGCTGGATGTTTTCTATCCAACAGGGGCCCCACACTGACCTACGACTTCATATAGCAGCTGGATGTTTTCGAACTAACCTGGGTCCACACTGAGCTACAACATCATCTAGCAGCTGGATGTTTTCTATCTAACCGGGATACCACACTGAGCTACCACTTCATTTAACAGCTGGGTGTTTTCTATCTATCCGGGGGCCACATTTAAGCTACGACTTCATTTAACAGCTGGATGTTTTCTATCTAACCAGGGCCCACACTGAGCTACTTCATCTAACAGCTGGATTTCTTCTACCCAACAGGGGGCACACACTGAGCTACGACTTCATGTAACAGCTGGATGTTTTCTATCTAATCGGGGCCCCACACTGACCTACGACATCATTTAACAGCTGGATGTTTTTTCCTCTAACCGGGGGCCACACTGAGCTACGACTTCATCTAACAGCTGGATGTTTTCTATCCAACAGGGGCCCACACTGACCTACGACTTCATCTAGCAGCTGGATGTTTTCGATCTAACCGGGGCCCCACACTGAGCTACCACTTCATTTAACAGCTGGGTGTTTTCTATCTATCCGGGGGCTACCTTTAAGCTGCGATTTCATTTAACAGCTGGATGTTTTCTATCTAACCGGGGGCCACACTGAGCTACGACTTCATCTAACAGCTGGATGTTTTCTATCTAACCGGGGGCCCACACTGACCTACGACATCATTTAACAGCTGGATGTTTTTTCCTCTAACCGGGGGCCACACTGAGCTACGACTTCATCTACCAGCTGGATGTTTTTTATCCAACCGGGAGCCACACTGAGGTATGACCTCTCTAAGAGCTGGATGTTTTCTATCTAACTGGGGGCCCAAATTGAGCTACGACTTCATTTAACAGCTGGATATTTTCTATCTAACCGGGGGCCCACCCTTAGCTACGACTTCATCTAAGAGCTGGATGTTTTCGATGTAACCTGGGTCCACACTGAGCTACAACGTCATCTAGCAGCTGGATGTTTTCTATCTAACCGGGGCCCCACACTGAGCTACCATTTCATTTAACAGCTGGGTGTTTTCTATCTATCCGGGGGCCACCTTTAAGCTACGACTTCATTTAACAGCTGGATGTTTTCTATCTAACCAGGGGCCACACTGAGCTACTTCATCTAACAGCTGGATTTCTTCTATCCAACAGGGGGCACACACTGAGCTACAACTTCATGTAACAGCTGGATGTTTTCTATCTAACCGGGGGCCCACACTGAGCTACGACTTCATCTAATAGCTGGATGTTTTCTATCCAACAGGGGTCACACTGAGCTACGATTTCATCTAACAGCTCGATGTTTTCTATGTAACCGGGAGGACACACTGCGCTACGACTTCATCTAACAGTTGGATGTTTTTTATCCAACCGGGAGCCACACTGAGGTATGACCTCTCTAACAGCTGGATGTTTTCTATCTAACTGGGGGCCCAAATTGAGCTAGGACTTCATTTAACAGCTGGATATTTTCAATCTAGCCGGGGGCCCACCCTTAGCTACGACTTCATCTAACAGCTGGATGTTTTCGATGTAACCTGGGTCCACACTGAGTTACAACTTCATCTAGCAGCTGGATGTTTTCTATCCAACAGGGGCCCCACACTGACCTACGACTTCATCTAACAGCTGGATGTTTTCTATCTAACCGGGGGCCCACACTGAGCTACGACTTCATCTAACAGCTGGATATTTTCTATCCAACAGGGGCCCCACACTGACCTACGACTTCATCTAACAGCTGGATGTTTTCTATCTAACCGGGGGCCCACACTGAGCTACGACTTCATCTAACAGCTGGATGTTTTCTATCCAACAGGGGCCCCAGACTGACCTTCGACTTCATCTAACAACTGGATGTTTTGTATCCAACAGGGGTCACACTGAGCTACGACTTCATCTAACAGCTGGATGTTTTCTGTCTAACCGGGAGCACACACTGAGCTACGACTTCATCTAACAGTTGGATGTTTTCTATCCAACAGGGGCCCCACACTGACCTACGACTTCATCTAACAGCTGGATGTTTTCTATCTACCCCGGGGCCCACACTGACCTACGACATCATTTAACAGCTGGATGTTTTCTCTCTAACCGGGGGCCACACTGAGCTACGACTTCATCTACCAGCTGGATGTTTTTTATCCAACCGGGAGCCACACTGAGGTATGACCTCTCTAACAGCTGGATGTTTTCTATCTAACTGGGGGCCCAAATTGAGCTACGACTTCATTTAACAGCTGGATATTTTCTATCTAACCGGGGGCCCACCCTTAGCTACGACTTCATCTAAGAGCTGGATGTTTTCGATGTAACCTGGGTCCACACTGAGCTACAACTTCATCTAGCAGCTGGATGTTTTCTATCTAACCGGGGCCCCACACTCAGCTACCATTTCATTTAACAGCTGGGTGTTTTCTATCTATCCGGGGGCCACCTTTAAGCTACGACTTCATTTAACAGCTGGATGTTTTCTATCTAACCAGGGGACACACTGAGCTACTTCATCTAACAGCTGGATTTCTTCTATCCAACAGGGGGCACACACTGAGCTACGACTTCATGTAACAGCTGGATGTTTTCTATCTAACTGGGGGCCCACACTGAGCTACGACTTCATCTAATAGCTGGATGTTTTCTATCCAACAGGGGTCACACTGAGCTACGATTTCATCTAACAGCTCGATGTTTTCTATGTAACCGGGAGGACACACTGCGCTACGACTTCATCTAACAGTTGGATGTTTTTTATCCAACCGGGAGCCACACTGAGGTATGACCTCTCTAACAGCTGGATGTTTTCTATCTAACTGGGGGCCCAAATTGAGCTAGGACTTCATTTAACAGCTGGATATGTTCAATCTAACCGGGGGCCCACCCTTAGCTACGACTTAATCTAAGAGCTGGATGTTTTCTATCTAACCAGGGGCCCGAACTGAGCTACGACTTCATCTAACAGCTGGATGTTTTCTATCTAACAGGGGCCCCACACTGACCTACGACTTCCTCTAGCAGCTGGATGTTTTCGATCTAACCGGGGCCCCACACTGAGCTACGACTTCATTTAACAGCTGGGTGTTTTCTATCTATCCGGGGGCTACCTTTAAGCTACGACTTCATTTAACAGCTGGATGTTTTCTATCTAACCGAGGGCCACACTGAGCTACGACTTCATCTAACAGCTGGATGTTTTCTATCTAACCGGGGGCCACCTTTAAGCCACGACTTCATTTAACAGCTGGTTTTTTTCTATCCAACAGGGGGCACACACTGAGCTACGACTTCATGTAACAGCTGGATGTTTTCTATTTAACCGGGGGCCCAAATTGAGCTACGACTTCATCTAACAGCTGTATGTTTTCTATCTAACCGAGGGCCCACACTGAGCTATGAGTTCATCTAACAGCTGGATGTTTTCTATCTAACCGGGGGCCCACACTGACCTACGACATCATTTAACAGCTTGATGTTTTCTATCTAACCGGGGGCCCACACTGAGGTTACGACTTCATTTATCAGTTGGATGTTTTCTATCTGACCGGTGGCCACACTGAGCTACGACTCCATTTAAAAGCTGGAAATTTTCTGTTTAAACTAGGTCCACACTGAGCTACGACTTCATCTACCAGCTGGATGTTTTTTATCCAACCGGGAGCCACACTGAGATATGACTTCACTAACAGCTGGATGTTTTCTATCAAACTGGGGGTCCAAATGGAGCTACGACTTCATCTAACAGCTGGATATTTTCTATCCAACAAGGCCCCCACACTGACCTACGACTTCATCTAACAGCTGGATGTTTTCTATCTAACCGGGGGCCCACACTGAGCTACGACTTCATCTAACAGCTGGATGTTTTCTATCCAACAGGGGCCCCAGACTGACCTGCGACTTCATCTAACAGCTGGATGTTTTGTATCCAACAGGGGTCACACTGAGGTACGACTTCATCTAACAGCTGGATGTTTTCTGTCTAACCGGGAGCACACACTGAGCTACGACTTCATCTAACAGTTGGATGTTTTCTATCCAACAGCGGCCCCAAACTGACCCACGACTTCATCTAACAGCTGGATGTTTTCTATCTAACCGGGGGCCCACACTGACCTACGACATCATTTAACAGCTGGATGTTTTCTCTCTAACCGGGGGCCACACTGAGCTACGACTTCATGTAACAGCTGGATGTTTTCTATCTAACCGGGGCCCCACACTGACCTACGACTTCATCTAGCAGCTGGATGTTTTCGATCTAACCGGGGCCCCACACTGAGCTACCACTTCGTTTAACAGCTGGGTGTTTTCTATCTATCCGGGGGCTACCTTTAAGCTACGACTTCATTTAACAGCTGGATGTTTTCTATCTAACCGAGGGCCACACTGAGCTACGACTTCATCTAACAGCTGGATGTTTTCTATCTAACCGGGGGCCACCTTTAAGCCACGACTTCATTTAACAGCTGGTTTTTTTTCTATCTAACCAGGGGCCACACTTAGCTACTTCATCTAACAGCTGGATTTCTTCTATCCAACAGGGGGCACACACTGAGCTACGACTTCATGTAACAGCTGGATGTTTTCTATTTAACCGGGGGCCCAAATTGAGCTACGACTTCATCTAACAGCTGTATGTTTTCTATCTAACCGAGGGCCCACACTGAGCTATGAGTTCATCTAACAGCTGGATGTTTTCTATCTAACCGGGGGCCCACACTGACCTACGACATCATTAACAGCTTGATGTTTTCTATCTAACCGGGGGCCCACACTGAGGTTACGACTTCATTTATCAGTTGGATGTTTTCTATCTGACCGGTGGCCACACTGAGCTACGACTCCATTTAAAAGCTGGAAATTTTCTGTTTAAACTAGGTCCACACTGAGCTACGACTTCATCTACCAGCTGGATGTTTTTTATCCAACCGGGAGCCACACTGAGATATGACTTCACTAACAGCTGGATGTTTTCTATCAAACTGGGGGTCCAAATGGAGCTACGACTTCATCTAACAGCTGGATATTTTCTATCCAACAAGGCCCCCACACTGACCTACGACTTCATCTAACAGCTGGATGTTTTCTATCTAACCGGGGGCCCACACTGAGCTACGACTTCATCTAACAGCTGGATGTTTTCTATCCAACAGGGGCCCCAGACTGACCTACGACTTCATCTAACAGCTGGATGTTTTGTATCCAACAGGGGTCACACTGAGGTACGACTTCATCTAACAGCTGGATGTTTTCTGTCTAACCGGGAGCACACTCTGAGCTACGACTTCATCTAACAGTTGGATGTTTTCTATCCAACAGCGGCCCCAAACTGACCCACGACTTCATCTAACAGCTGGATGTTTTCTATCTAACCGGGGGCCCACACTGACCTACGACATCATTTAACAGCTGGATGTTTTCTCTCTAACCGGGGGCCACACTGAGCTACGACTTCATGTAACAGATGGATGTTTTCTATCTAACCGGGGCCCCACACTGAGCTACGACTTCATCTAATAGCTGGATGTTTTCTATCTAACCAGGGGCCCGAACTGAGCAACGACTTCATCTAACAGCTGGATGTTTTCTATCCAACAGGGGCCCCACACTGACCTACGACTTCATATAGCAGCTGGATGTTTTCGATCTAACCGGGGCCCCACACTGAGCTACCACTTCATTTAACAGCTGGGTGTTTTCTATCTATCCGTGGGCTACCTTTAAGCTACGACTTCATTTAACAGCTGGATGTTTTCTATCTAACCGGGGGCCACACTGAGCTACGACTTCATCTAACAGCCGGATGTTTTCTATCTAACCGGGGGCCACCTTTAAGCCACGACTTCATTTAACAGCTGGTTTTTTTTATCTAACCAGGGGCCACACTGAGCTACTTCATCTAACAGCTGGATTTCTTCTATCCAACAGGGGGCACACACTGAGCTACGACTTCATGTAACAGCTGGATGATTTCTATTTACCCGGGGGCCCAAATTGAGCTACGACTTCATCTAACAGCTGGGTGTTTTCTATCTAACCGAGGGCCCACACTGAGCTATGAGTTCATCTAAAAGCTGGATGTTTTCTATCTAACCTTGGGCCCACACTGAGGTACGACTTCATCTAACAGCTGGATGTTTTCTATCCAACAGGGGCCCCACACTGACCTACGACTTCATATAACAGCTGGATGTTTTCTATCCAACAGGGGTCACACTGAGCTACGATTTCATCTAACAGCTGTATGTTTTCTATCTAACCGGGAGCACACACTGCGCTACGACTTCATCTAACAGTTGGGTGTTTTCTATCTAACCGGGGGCCACACTGACGTACGACTGCATCTAACAGCTGGATGTTTTCTATCTAACCGGGGCCACCCACTGATTTACGACTTCATTTAACAGCTGGATGTTTTCTATCTAACCGGGGCCCACACTGACCTACGACATCATTTAACAACTTGATGTTTTCTATCTAATTGGGGCCCACACTGAGGTACGATTTCATTTATCAGCTGGATGTTTTCTATCTAACCGGTTGCCACACTGAGCTACGACTTCATTTAAAAGCTGGAAATGTTATGTCTAAACTGGGTCCACACTGAGCTACGACTTCATCTACCACCTGGATGTTTTTTATCCAACCGGGAGCCACACTAAGGTATGACTTCACTAACAGCTGGATGTTTTCTATCAAACTGGGGGTCCAAATTGAGCTACGACTTCATCTAACAGCTGGATATTTTCTATCCAACAGGGGCCCCAGACTGACCTACGACTTCATCTAACAGCTGGATGTTTTCTATCCAACAGGGGCCCCACACTGAGCTACGACTTCATCTAACAGCTGGATGTTTTCTGTCTAACCGGGAGCACACACTGAGCTACGACTTCATCTAACAGCTGGATGTTTTCTATCTAACCGGGGGCCCACACTGACCTACGACATCATTTAACAGCTGGATGTTTTCTGTCTAACCGGGGGCCACACTGAGCTACGACTTCATCTCCAGCTGGATGTTTTTTATCCAACCGGGAGCCACACTGAGGTATGACCTCTCTAACAGCTGGATGTTTTCTATCTAACTGGGGGCCCAAATTGACCTAGGACTTCATTTAACAGCTGGATATTTTCTATCTAACCGGGGGCCCATCCTTAGCTACGACTTCATCTAAGAGCTGGATGTTTTCAATGTAACCTGGGTCCACACTGAGCTACAACTTCATCTAGCAGCTGGGTGTTTTCTATCTATCCGGGGCCGCACACTGAGCTACCACTTCATTTAACAGCTGGGTGTTTTCTATCTATCCTGGGGCCACACTGAGCTAAGACTTCATCTAACAGCTGGATGTTTTCTATCTAACCGGGGGCCACCTTTAAGCCACGACTTCATTTAACAGCTGGTTTTTTTCTATCTAACCAGGGGCCACACTGAGCTACTTCATCCAACAGCTGGATTCATTCTATCCAACAGGGGGCACACACTGAGCTACGACTTCATGTAACAGCTGGATGTTTTCTATCTAACCGGGGGCCCAAATTGAGCTACGACTTCATCTAACAGCTGGATGTTTTCTATCTAACCGAGGGCCCAGACTGAGCTATGAGTTCATCTAATAGCTGGATGTTTTCTATCTAACCGGGGGCCCACACTGAGCTACGACTTCATCTAACAGCTGGATGTTTTCTATCCAACAGGGGCCCCACACTGACCTACGACTTCATATAACAGCTGGATGTTTTCTATCCAACAGGGGTCACACTGAGCTACGATTTCATCTAACAGCTGGATGTTTTCTATCTAACCGGGAGCACACACTGCGCTACGACTTCATCTAACAGTTGGGTGTTTTCTATCTAACCGGGGGCCACACTGACCTACGACTTCATCTAACAGCTGGATGTTTTCTATCTAACCGGGGCCACCCACTGATTTACGACTTCATTTATCAGCTGGATGTTTTCTATCTAACCGGGGGCCGCCACTGAGCTACGACTTCATCTAACAGCTGGATGTTTTCTATCCAACAGAGGCCCCACACAGAGCTATGACTTCATCTAACTGCTGGATGTTTTCTATCTAACCGGGTGCCCACAGTGACCTACGACATCATTAACAGCTTGATGTTTTTTATCCAACCGGGAGCCACTATGAGATATGACTTCACTAACAGCTGGATGTTTTCTATCAAACTGGGGGTCCAAATTGAGCTACGACTTCATCTAACAGCTGGATATTTTCTATCCAACAGGGGCCCCACACTGACCTACGACTTCATTTAACAGCTGGATGTTTTCTGTCTAAGCGGGAGCACACACTGAGCTACGACTTCATTTAACAGCTGGATGTTTTCTATCTAACCGGGGGCCACACTGAGCTAAGACTTCATCTAACAGCTGGATGTTTTCTATCTAACCGAGGGCCACCTTTAGGCCACGACTTTATTTAACAGCTGGTTTTTTTCTATCTAACCATGGGCCACACTGAGCTACTTCATCTAACAGCTGGATGTTTTCTATCTAACCGGGAGCACACACTGCGCTACGACTTCATCTAACAGTTGGGTGATTTCTATCTAACCGGGGGCCCACACTGAGCTACGACTTCATCTAACAGCTGGATGTTTTCTATCTAACCGGGGGCCGACACTGACCTACGACATCATTTAACAGCTGGATGTTTTCTCTCTAACCGGGGGCCACGCTGAGATACGACTTCATCTACCAGCTGGATTTTTTTTATCCAACCGGGAGCCACACTGAGGTATGACCTCTCTAACAGCTGGATGTTTTCTATCTAACTGGGGGCCCAAATTGAGCTACGACTTCATTTAACAGCTGGCTATTTTCTATCTAACCGGGGGCCCACCCTTAGCTACGACTTCATCTAAGAGCTGGATGTTTTCGATGTAACCTGGGGCCACACTGAGCTACAACTTCATCTAGCAGCTGGATGTTTTCTATCTAAACGGGGCCCCACACTGAGCTACCACTTCATTTAACAGCTGGGTGTTTTCTATCTATCCGGAGGCCACCTTTAAGCTACGACTTAATTTAACAGCTGGATGTTTTCTATCTAACCAGGGGCCACACTGAGCTACTTCATCTAACAGTTGGATTTATTCTATCCAACAGGGGGCACACACTGAGCTACGACTTCATGTAACAGCTGGATGTTTTCTATCTAACCGGGTACCCACACTGAGCTACGACTTCATCTAATAGCTGGATGTTTTCTGTCTAACCGGGGACCCACACTGAGCTACGACTTCATCTAACAGCTGGATGTTTTCTATCCAAGAGGGGTCACACTGAGCTACGATTTCATCTAACAGCTGGATGTTTTAAATCTAACCGGGAGCACACACTGCGCTATGACTTCATCTAACAGTTGGATGTTTTTTATCCTACCGGGAGCCACACTGAGGTATGACCTCTCTAACAGCTGGATGTTTTCTATCTAACTGGGGGCCCAAATTGAGCTAGGACTTCATTTAACAGCTGGATATTTTCTATCTAACCGGGGGCCCATCCTTAGCTACGACTTCATCTAAGAGCTGGATGTTTTCAATGTAACCTGGGTCCACACTGAGCTACAACTTCATCTAGCAGCTGGGTGTTTTCTATCTATCCGGGGCCGCACACTGAGCTACCACTTCATTTAACAGCTGGGTGTTTTCTATCTATCCGGGGGCCACACTGAGCTAAGACTTCATCTAACAGCTGGATGTTTTCTATCTAACCGGGGGCCACCTTTAAGCCACGACTTCATTTAACAGCTCGTTTTTTTCTATCTAACCAGGGGCCACACTGAGCTACTTCATCTAACAGCTGGATTCATTCTATCCAACAGGGGGCACACACTGAGCTACGACTTCACGTAACAGCTGGATGTTTTCTATCTAACCGGGGGCCCAAATTGAGCTACGACTTCATCTAACAGCTGGATGTTTTCTATCTAACCGAGGGCCCAGACTGAGCTATGAGTTCATCTAATAGCTGGATGTTTTCTATCTAACCGGGGGCCCACACTGAGCTACGACTTCATCTAACAGCTGGATGTTTTCTATCCAACAGGGGCCCCACACTGACCTACGACTTCATATAACAGCTGGATGTTTTCTATCCAACAGGGGTCACACTGAGCTACGATTTCATCTAACAGCTGGATGTTTTCTATCTAACCGGGAGCACACACTGCGCTACGACTTCATCTAACAGTTGGGTGTTTTCTATCTAACCGGGGGCCACACTGACCTACGACTTCATCTAACAGCTGGATGTTTTCTATCTAACCGGGGCCACCCACTGATTTACGACTTCATTTATCAGCTGGATGTTTTCTATCTAACCGGGGGCCGCCACTGAGCTACGACTTCATCTAACAGCTGGATGTTTTCTATCCAACAGAGGCCCCACACAGAGCTATGACTTCATCTAACTGCTGGATGTTTTCTATCTAACCGGGGGCCCACAGTGACCTACGACATCATTAACAGCTTGATGTTTTTTATCCAACCGGGAGCCACTATGAGATATGACTTCACTAACAGCTGGATGTTTTCTATCAAACTGGGGGTCCAAATTGAGCTACGACTTCATCTAACAGCTGGATATTTTCTATCCAACAGGGGCCCCACACTGACCTACGACTTCATTTAACAGCTGGATGTTTTCTGTTTAAGCGGGAGCACACACTGAGCTACGACTTCATTTAACAGCTGGATGTTTTCTATCTAACCGGGGGCCACACTGAGCTAAGACTTCATCTAACAGCTGGATGTTTTCTATCTAACCGAGGGCCACCTTTAGGCCACGACTTTATTTAACAGCTGGTTTTTTTCTATCTAACCATGGGCCACACTGAGCTACTTCATCTAACAGCTGGATGTTTTCTATCTAACCGGGAGCACACACTGCGCTACGACTTCATCTAACAGTTGGGTGATTTCTATCTAACCGGGGGCCCACACTGAGCTACGACATCATCTAACAGCTGGATGTTTTCTATCTAACCGGGGGCCGACACTGACCTACGACATCATTTAACAGCTGGATGTTTTCTCTCTAACCGGGGGCCACGCTGAGATACGACTTCATCTACCAGCTGGATTTTTTTTATCCAACCGGGAGCCACACTGAGGTATGACCTCTCTAACAGCTGGATGTTTTCAAATCTAACTGGGGGCCCAAATTGAGCTACGACTTCATTTAACAGCTGGCTATTTTCTATCTAACCGGGGGCCCACCCTTAGCTACGACTTCATCTAAGAGCTGGATGTTTTCGATGTAACCTGGGGCCACACTGAGCTACAACTTCATCTAGCAGCTGGATGTTTTCTATCTAAACGGGGCCCCACACTGAGCTACCACTTCATTTAACAGCTGGGTGTTTTCTATCTATCCGGAGGCCACCTTTAAGCTACGACTTAATTTAACAGCTGGATGTTTTCTATCTAACCAGGGGCCACACTGAGCTACTTCATCTAACAGTTGGATTTATTCTATCCAACAGGGGGCACACACTGAGCTACGACTTCATGTAACAGCTGGATGTTTTCTATCTAACCGGGTACCCACACTGAGCTACGACTTCATCTAATAGCTGGATGTTTTCTGTCTAACCGGGGACCCACACTGAGCTACGAGTTCATCTAACAGCTGGATGTTTTCTATCCAAGAGGGGTCACACTGAGCTACGATTTCATCTAACAGCTGGATGTTTTAAATCTAACCGGGAGCACACACTGCGCTATGACTTCATCTAACAGTTGGATGTTTTTTATCCTACCGGGAGCCACACTGAGGTATGACCTCTCTAACAGCTGGATGTTTTCTATCGAACTGGGGGCCCAAATTGAGCTACGACTTCATTTAACAGCTGGATATTTTCTATCTAACCGGGGGCCCACCCTTAGCTACGACTTCATCTAAGAGCTGGATGTTTTCGATGTAACCTGGCTCCACACGGAGCTACAACTTCATCTAGCAGCTGGATGTTTTCTATCCAACCGGGGCCCCACACTGAGCTACCACTTCATTTAACAGCTGGGTGTTTTCTATCTATCCGGGGGCCACCTTTAAGCTACGACTTCATTTAACAGCTGGATGTTTTCTATCTAACCAGGGGCCACACTGAGCTACTTCATCTAACAGCTGGATTTCTTCTATCCAACAGGGGGCACACATTGAGCTACGACTTCATGTAACAGCTGGATGTATTCTATCTAACCGGGGGCCCACACTGAGCTACGACTTCATCTAATAGCTGGATGTTTTCTATCTAACCGGGGGTCCACACTGAGCTACGACTTCATCTAACAGCTGGATGTTTTCTAATCAACAGGGGCCCCACACTGACCAACGACTTCATCTAGCAGCTGGATGTTTTCTATCTAACCGGGGCCCCACACTGAGCTACCACTTCAAATAACAGCTGGGTGTTTTCTATCTATCCGGGGGCTACCTTTAAGCTACGACTTCATTTAACAGCTGGATGTTTTCTATCTAACCGGGGGCCACACTGAGCTAAGACTTCATCTAACAGCTGGATGTTTTCTATCTAACCGAGGGCCACCTTTAGGCCACGACTATTTAACAGCTGGATGTTTTCTATCTAACCGGGAGCACACACTGCGCTACGACTTCATCTAACAGTTGGGTGATTTCTATCTAACCGGGGGCCCACACTGAGCTACGACTTCATCTACCAGCTGGATGTTTTTTATCCAACCGGGAGCCACAATGAGGTATGACCTCTCTAACAGCTGGATGTTTTTTATCGAACTGGGGGCCCAAATTGAGCTACGACTTCATTTAACAGCTGGATATTTTCTATCTAACCGGGGGCCCACCCTTAGCTACGACTTCATCTAAGAGCTGGATGTTTTCGATGTAACCTGGGTCCACACTGAGCTATAACTTCATCTAGCAGCTGGATGTTTTCTATCTATCCGGGGGCCACCTTTAAGCTACGACTTCATTTAACAGCTGGATGTTTTCTATCTAACCGGGGGCCGACACTGAGCTACGACTTCATCTAACAGCTGGATGTTTTCTATCCAACAGGGGCCCCACACTGAGCTATGAATTCATCTAACAGCTGGATGTTTTCTATCTAACCGGGGGCCCACACTGACCTACGACATCATTTAACAGCTTGATGTTTTCTATCTAACCGGGGGCCCACACTGAGGTACGACTTCATTTATCAGTTGGATGTTTTCTATCTGACCGGTGGCCACACTGAGCTACGACTTCATTTAAAAGCTGGAAATTTTCTGTCTAAACTGGGTCAACACTGAGCTACGACTTCATCTATCAGCTGGATGTTTTTTATCCAACCGGGAGCCACACTGAGGTATGACCTCTCTAACAGCTGGATGTTTTCTATCTAACCGGGGGCCCACACTGACCTACGACATCATTTAACAGCTTGATGTTTTCTATCGAACTGGGGGCCCAAATTGAGCTACGACTTCATTTAACAGCTGGATATTTTATATCTAACCGGGGGCCAACCCTTAGCTACGACTTCATCTAAGAGCTGGATGTTTTCGATGTAACCTGGGTCCACACTGAGCTATAACTTCATCTAGCAGCTGGATGTTTTCTATCTAACCGGGGCCCCACACTGAGCTACCACTTCATTTAACAGCTGGGTGTTTTCTATCTAACCGGGGGCCCACACTGAGCTACGACTTCATCTAAGAGCTGGATGTTTTCTATCCAACAGGGGCCCCAGACTGACCTACGACTTCATCTAACAGCTGGATGTTTTGTATCCAACAGGGGTCACACTGAGCTACGCCTTCATCTAACAGCTGGATGTTTTCTGTCTAACCGGGAGCACACACTGAGCTACAACTTCATCTAACAGCTGGATGTTTTCTATCCAACAGGGGCCCCACACTGACCTACGACTTCATCCAACAGCTGGATGTTTTCTCTCTAACCGGGGGCCACACTGAGCTACGACTTCATCTACCAGCTGGATGTTTTTTATGCAACCGGGAGCCACACTGAGGTATGACCTCTCTAACAGCTGGATGTTTTCTATCGAAATGGGGGCCCAAATTGAGCTACGACTTCATTTAACAGCTGGATATTTTCTATCTAACCGGGGGCCCACCCTTAGCTACGACTTCATCTAAGAGCTGGATGTTTTCGATGTAACCTGGGTCCACACTGAGCTACAACTTCATCTAGCAGCTGGATGTTTTCTATCTAACCGGGGCCCCACACTGAGCTACCATTTCATTTAACAGCTGGGTGTTTTCTATCTATCCGGGGGCCACCTTTAAGCTACGACTTCATTTAACAGCTGGATGTTTTCTATCTAACCAGGGGCCACACTGAGCTACTTCATCTAACAGCTGGATTTCTTCTATCCAACAGGGGGCACACACTGAGCTACGACTTCATGTAACAGCTGGATGTTTTCTATCTAACCGGGGGCCCACACTGAGCTACGACTTCATCTAATAGCTGGATGTTTTCTATCCAACAGGGGTCACACTGAGCTACGATTTCATGTAACAGCTCGATGTTTTCTATGTAACCGGGAGGACACACTGCGCTACGACTTCATCTAACAGTTTGATGTATTTTATCCAACCGGGAGCCACACTGAGGTATGACCTCTCTAACTGCTGGATGTTTTCTATCTAACTGGGGGCCCAAATTGAGCTAGGACTTCATTTAACAGCTGGATATTTTCAATCTAACCGGGGGCCCACCCTTAGCTACGACTTCATCTAAGAGCTGGATGTTTTCGATGTAACCTGGGTCCACACTGAGTTACAACTTCATCTAACAGCTGGATGTTTTCTATCTAACCGGGGCCCCACACTGAGCTACCACTTCATTTAACAGCTGGGTGTTTTCTATCTATCCGGGGGCCACCTTTAAGCTACGACTTCATTTAACAGCTGGATGTTTTCTATCTAACCGGGGGCCGACACTGAGCTACGACTTCATCTAACAGCTGGATGTTTTCTATCCAACAGGGGCCCCACACTGAGCTATGAATTCATCTAACAGCTGGATGTTTTCTATCTAACCGGGGGCCCACACTGACCTACGACATCATTTAACAGCTTGATGTTTTCTATCTAACCGGGGGCCCACACTGAGGTACGACTTCATTTATCAGTTGGATGTTTTCTATCTGACCGGTGGCCACACTGAGCTACGACTTCATTTAAAAGCTGGAAATTTTCTGTCTAAACTGGGTCAACACTGAGCTACGACTTCATCTACCAGCTGGATGTTTTTTATCCAACCGGGAGCCACACTGAGGTATGACCTCTCTAACAGCTGGATGTTTTCTATCTAACCGGGGGCCCACACTGACCTACGACATCATTTAACAGCTTCATGTTTTCTATCGAACTGGGGGCACAAATTGAGCTACGACTTCATTTAACAGCTGGATATTTTCTATCTAACCGGGGGCCAACCCTTAGCTACGACTTCATCTAAGAGCTGGATGTTTTCGATGTAACCTGGGTCCACACTGAGCTATAACTTCATCTAGCAGCTGGATGTTTTCTATCTAACCGGGGCCCCACACTGAGCTACCACTTCATTTAACAGCTGGGTGTTTTCTATCTAACCGGGGGCCCACACTGAGCTACGACTTCATCTAAGAGCTGGATGTTTTCTATCCAACAGGGGCCCCAGACTGACCTACGACTTCATCTAACAGCTGGATCTTTTGTATCCAACAGGGGTCACACTGAGCTACGCCTTCATCTAACAGCTGGATGTTTTCTGTCTAACCGGGAGCACACACTGAGCTACGACTTCATCTAACAGCTGGATGTTTTCTATCCAAGAGGGGTCACACTGAGCTACGATTTCATCTAACAGCTGGATGTTTTAAATCTAACCGGGAGCACACACTGCGCTATGACTTCATCTAACAGTTGGATGTTTTTTATCCTACCGGGAGCCACACTGAGGTATGACACACTGAGCTACGACTTCATGTAACAGCTGGATGTTTTCTATCGATCTGGGGGCCCAAATTGAGCTACGACTTCATTTAACAGCTGGATATTTTCTATCTAACCGGGGGCCCACCCTTAGCTACGACTTCATCTAAGAGCTGGATGTTTTCGATGTAACCTGGCTCCACACGGAGCTACAACTTCATCTAGCAGCTGGATGTTTTCTATCCAACCGGGGCCCCACACTGAGCTACCACTTCATTTAACAGCTGGGTGTTTTCTATCTATCCGGGGGCCACCTTTAAGCTACGACTTCATTTAACAGCTGGATGTTTTCTATCTTACCAGGGGCCACACTGAGCTACTTCATCTAACAGCTGGATTTCTTCTATCCAACAGGGGGCACACATTGAGCTACGACTTCATGTAACAGCTGGATGTTTTCTATCTAACCGGGGGCCCACACTGAGCTACGACTTCATCTAATAGCTGGATGTTTTCTATCTAACCGGGGGTCCACACTGAGCTACGACTTCATCTAACAGCTGGATGTTTTCTAATCAACAGGGGCCCCACACGGACCAACGACTTCATCTAGCAGCTGGATGTTTTCTATCTAACCGGGGCCCCACACTGAGCTACCACTTCAATTAACAGCTGGGTGTTTTCTATCTATCCGGGGGCTACCTTTAAGCCACGACTTCATTTAACAGCTGGTTTTTTTCTATCTAACCAGGGGCCACACTGAGCTACTTCATCTAACAGCTGGGTGTTTTCTATCTAACCGGGGGCCCACACTGAGCTACGACTTCATCTAAGAGCTGGATGTTTTCTATCCAACAGGGGCCCCAGACTGACCTACGACTTCATCTAACAGCTGGATGTTTTGTATCCAACAGGGGTCACACTGAGCTACGCCTTCATCTAACAGCTGGATGTTTTCTGTCTAACCGGGAGCACACACTGAGCTACGACTTCATCTAACAGTTGGATGTTTTCTATCCATCAGGGGCCCCACACTGACCTACGACTTCATCTAACAGCTGGATGTTTTCTCTCTAACCGGGGGCCACACTGAGCTACGACTTCATCTACCAGCTGGATGTTTTTTATGCAACCGGGAGCCACACTGAGGTATGACCTCTCTAACAGCTGGATGTTTTCTATCTAACTAGGGGCCCAAATTGTGCTACGACTTCATTTAACAGCTGGATATTTTCTATCTAACCGGGGGCCCACCTTTAGCTACGACTTCATCTAAGAGCTGGATGTTTTCGATGTAACCTGGGTCCACACTGAGCTACAACTTCATCTAGCAGCTGGATGTTTTCTATCTAACCGGGGCCCCACACTGAGCTACCATTTCATTTAACAGCTGGGTGTTTTCTATCTATCCGGGGGCCACCTTTAAGCTACGACTTCATTTAACAGCTGGATGTTTTCTATCTAACCAGGGGCCACACTGAGCTACTTCATCTAACAGCTGGATTTCTTCTATCCAACAGGGGGCACACACTGAGCTACGACTTCATGTAACAGCTGGATGTTTTCTATCTAACCGGGGGCCCACACTGAGCTACGACTTCATCTAATACCTGGATGTTTTCTATCCAACAGGTGTCACACTGAGCTACGATTTCATCTAACAGCTCGATGTTTTCTATGTAACCGGGAGGACACACTGCGCTACGACTTCATCTAACAGTTGGATGTATTTTATCCAACCGGGAGCCACACTGAGGTATGACCTCTCTAACTGCTGGATGTTTTCTATCTAACTGGGGGCCCAAATTAAGCTATGACTTCATTTAACAGCTGGATATTTTCAATCTAACCGGGGGCCCACCCTTAGCTACGACTTCATCTAAGAGCTGGATGTTTTCGATGTAACCTGGGTCCACACTGAGTTACAACTTCATCTAACAGCTGGATGTTTTCTATCTAACCGGGGCCCCACACTGAGCTACCACTTCATTTAACAGCTGGGTGTTTTCTATCTATCCGGGGGCCACCTTTAAGCTACGACTTCATTTAACAGCTGGATGTTTTCTATCTAACCGGGGGCCGACACTGAGCTACGACTTCATCTAACAGCTGGATGTTTTCTATCCAACAGGGGCCCCACACTGAGCTATGAATTCATCTAACAGCTGGATGTTTTCTATCTAACCGGGGGCCCACACTGACCTACGACATCATTTAACAGCTTGATGTTTTCTATCTAACCGGGGGCCCACACTGAGGTACGACTTCATTTATCAGTTGGATGTTTTCTATCTGACCGGTGGCCACACTGAGCTACGACTTCATTTAAAAGCTGGAAATTTTCTGTCTAAACTGGGTCAACACTGAGCTACGACTTCATCTACCAGCTGGATGTTTTTTACCCAACCGGGAGCCACACTGAGGTATGACCTCTCTAACAGCTGGATGTTTTCTATCTAACCGGGGGCCCACACTGACCTACGACATCATTTAACAGCTTGATGTTTTCTATCGAACTGGGGGCCCAAATTGAGCTACGACTTCATTTAACAGCTGGATATTTTCTATCTAACCGGGGGCCAACCCTTAGCTACGACTTCATCTAAGAGCTGGATGTTTTCGATGTAACCTGGGTCCACACTGAGCTATAACTTCATCTAGCAGCTGGATGTTTTCTATCTAACCGGGGCCCCACACTGAGCTACCACTTCATTTAACAGCTGGGTGTTTTCTATCTAACCGGGGGCCCACACTGAGCTACGACTTCATCTAAGAGCTGGATGTTTTCTATCCAACAGGGGCCCCAGACTGACCTACGACTTCATCTAACAGCTGGATGTTTTGTATCCAACAGGGGTCACACTGAGCTACGCCTTCATCTAACAGCTGGATGTTTTCTGTCTAACCGGGAGCACACACTGAGCTACGACTTCATCTAACAGCTGGATGTTTTCTATCCAAGAGGGGTCACACTGAGCTACGATTTCATCTAACAGCTGGATGTTTTAAATCTAACCGGGAGCACACACTGCGCTATGACTTCATCTAACAGTTGGATGTTTTTTATCCTACCGGGAGCCACACTGAGGTATGACCTCTCTAACAGCTGGATGTTTTCTATCGAATTGGGGGCCCAAATTGAGCTACGACTTCATTTAACAGCTGGATATTTTCTATCTAACCGGGGGCCCACCCTTAGCTACGACTTCATCTAAGAGCTGGATGTTTTCGATGTAACCTGGCTCCACACGGAGCTACAACTTCATCTAGCAGCTGGATGTTTTCTATCCAACCGGGGCCCCACACTGAGCTACCACTTCATTTAACAGCTGGGTGTTTTCTATCTATCCGGGGGCCACCTTTAAGCTACGACTTCCTTTAACAGCTGGATGTTTTCTATCTAACCAGGGGCCACACTGAGCTACTTCATCTAACAGCTGGATTTCTTCTATCCAACAGGGGGCACACATTGAGCTACGACTTCATGTAACAGCTGGATGTTTTCTATCTAACCGGGGGCCCACACTGAGCTACGACTTCATCTAATAGCTGGATGTTTTCTATCTAACCGGGGGTCCACACTGAGCTACGACTTCATCTAACAGCTGGATGTTTTCTAATCAACAGGGGCCCCACACTGACCAACGACTTCATCTAGCAGCTGGATGTTTTCTATCTAACCGGGGCCCCACACTGAGCTACCACTTCAATTAACAGCTGGGTGTTTTCTATCTATCCGGGGGCTACCTTTAAGCCACGACTTCATTTAACAGCTGGTTTTTTTCTATCTAACCAGGGGCCACACTGAGCTACTTCATCTAACAGCTGGATTTATTCTATCCAACAGGGGGCACACACTGAGCTACGACTTCATGTAACAGCTGGATGTTTTCTATCTAACCGGGGGCCCAAATTGAGCTACGACTTCATCTAACAGCTGGATGTTTTCTATCTAACCGAGGGCCCAGACTGAGCTATGAGTTCATCTAATAGCTGGATGTTTTCTATTTAACCGGGGGCCCACACTGAGCTACGACTTCATCTAACAGCTGGATGTTTTCTATCCAACAGGGGCCCCACACTGACCTACGACTTCATATAACAGCTGGATGTTTTCTATCCAACAGGGGTCACACTGAGCTACGATTTCATCTAACAGCTGGATGTTTTCTATCTAACCGGGAGCACACACTGCGCTACGACTTCATCTAACAGTTGGGTGTTTTCTATCTAACCGGGGGCCACACTGACCTACGACTTCATCTAACAGCTGGATGTTTTCTATCTAACCGGGGCCACCCACTGATTTACGGCTTCATTTATCAGCTGGATGTTTTCTATCTAACCGGGGGCCGCCACTGAGCTACGACTTCATCTAACAGCTGGATGTTTTCTCTCCAACAGAGGCCCCACACAGAGCTATGACTTCATCTAACAGCTGGATGTTTTCTATCTAACCGGGGGCCCACAGTGACCTACGACATCATTAACAGCTTGATGTTTTTTATCCAACCGGGAGCCACACTGAGATATGACTTCACTAACAGCTGGATGTTTTCTATCAAACTGGGGGTCCAAATTGAGCTACGACTTCATCTAACAGCCGGATATTTTCTATCCAACAGGGGCCCCACACTGACCTACGACTTCATTTAACAGCTGGATGTTTTCTGTCTAAGCGGGAGCACACACTGAGCTACGACTTCATCTAACAGCTGGATGTTTTCTATCCAACAGGGGCCCCACACTGACCTACGACTTCATCTAACAGCTGGATGTTTTCTATCTAACTGGGGGCCGACACTGACCTACGACATCATTTAACAGCTGGATGTTTTCTCTCTAACCGGGGGCCACGCTGAGATACGACTTCATCTACCAGCTGTATTTTTTTTATCCAACCGGGAGCCACACTGAGGTATGACCTCTCTAACAGCTGGATGTTTTCTATCTAACTAGGGGCCTAAATTGAGCTACGACTTCATTTAACAGCTGGATATTTTCTATCTAACCGGGGGCCCACCCTTAGCTACGACTTCATCTAAGAGCTGGATGTTTTCGATGTAACCTGGGGCCACACTGAGCTACAACTTCATCTAGCAGCTGGATGTTTTCTATCTAAACGGGGCCCCACACTGAGCTACCACTTCATTTAACAGCTGGGTGTTTTCTATCTATCCGGAGGCCACCTTTAAGCTACGACTTAATTTAACAGCTGGATGTTTTCTATCTAACCAGGGGCCACACTGAGCTACTTCATCTAACAGTTGGATTTCTTCTATCCAACAGGGGGCACAGACTGAGCTACGACTTCATGTAACAGCTGGATGTTTTCTATCTAACCGGGGGCCCACACTGAGCTACGACTTCATCTAATAGCTGGATGTTTTCTGTCTAACCGGGGTCCCACACTGAGCTACGACTTCATCTAACAGCTGGATGTTTTCTATCCAAGAGGGGTCACACTGAGCTACGATTTCATCTAACAGCTGGATGTTTTAAATCTAACCGGGAGCACACACTGCGCTATGACTTCATCTAACAGTTGGATGTTTTTTATCCTACCGGGAGCCACACTGAGGTATGACCTCTCTAACAGCTGGATGTTTTCTATCGAACTGGGGGCCCAAATTGAGCTACGACTTCATTTAACAGCAGGATATTTTCTATCTAACCGGGGGCCCACCCTTAGCTACGACTTCATCTAAGAGCTGGATGTTTTCGATGTAACCTAGCTCCACACGGAGCTACAACTTCATCTAGCAGCTGGATGTTTTCTATCCAACCGGGGCCCCACACTGAGCTACCACTTCATTTAACAGCTGGGTGTTTTCTATCTATCCGGGGGCCACCTTTAAGCTACGACTTCATTTAACAGCTGGATGTTTTCTATCTAACCAGGGGCCACACTGAGCTACTTCATCTAACAGCTGGATTTCTTCTATCCAACAGGGGGCACACATTGAGCTACGACTTCATGTAACAGCTGGATGTTTTCTATCTAACCGGGGGCCCACACTGAGCTACGACTTCATCTAATAGCTGGATGTTTTCTATCTAACCGGGGGTCCACACTGAGCTACGACTTCATCTAACAGCTGGATGTTTTCTAATCAACAGGGGCCCCACACTGACCAACGACTTCATCTGGCAGCTGGATGTTTTCTATCTAACCGGGGCCCCACACTGAGCTACCACTTCAATTAACAGCTGGGTGTTTTCTATCTATCCGGGGGCTACCTTTAAGCTACGACTTCATTTAACAGCTGGATGTTTTCTATCTAACCGGGGGCCACTCTGAGCTAAGACTTCATCTAACAGCTGGATGTTTTCTATCTAACCGAGGGCCACCTTTAGGCCACGACTTTATTTAACAGCTGGTTTTTTTCTATCTAACCATGGGCCACACTGAGCTACTTCATCTAACAGCTGGATGTTTTCTATCTAACCGGGAGCACACACTGCGCTACGACTTCATCTAACAGTTGGGTGATTTCTATCTAACCGGGGGCCCACACTGAGCTACGACTTCATCTACCAGCTGGATGTTTTTTATCCAACCGGGAGCCACAATGAGGTATGACCTCTCTAACAGCTGGATGTTTTCTATCGAACTGGGGGCCCAAATTGAGCTACGACTTCATTTAACAGCTGGATATTTTCTATCTAACCGGGGGCCCACCCTTAGCTACGACTTCATCTAAGAGCTGGATGTTTTCGATGTAACCTGGGTCCACACTGAGCTATAACTTCATCTAGCAGCTGGATGTTTTCTATCTAACCGGGGCCCCACACTGAGCTACCACTTCATTTAACAGCTGGGTGTTTTCTATCTATCCGGGGGCCACCTTTAAGCTACGACTTCATTTAACAGCTGGATGTTTTCTATCTAACCGGGGGCCGACACTGAGCTACGACTTCATCTAACAGCTGGATGTTTTCTATCCAACAGGGGCCCCACACTGAGCTATGAATTCATCTAACAGCTGGATGTTTTCTATCTAACCGGGGGCCCACACTGACCTACGACATCATTTAACAGCTTGATGTTTTCTATCTAACCGGGGGCCCACACTGAGGTACGACTTCATTTATCAGTTGGATGTTTTCTATCTGACCGGTGGCCACACTGAGCTACGACTTCATTTAAAAGCTGGAAATTTTCTGTCTAAACTGGGTCAACACTGAGCTACGACTTCATCTACCAGCTGGATGTTTTTTATCCAAGAGGGGTCACACTGAGCTACGATTTCATCTAACAGCTGGATGTTTTAAATCTAACCGGGAGCACACACTGCGCTATGACTTCATCTAACAGTTGGATGTTTTTTATCCTACCGGGAGCCACACTGAGGTATGACCTCTCTAACAGCTGGATGTTTTCTATCGAACTGGGGGCCCAAATTGAGCTTCGACTTCATTTAACAGCTGGATATTTTCTATCTAACCGGGGGCCCACCCTTAGCTACGACTTCATCTAAGAGCTGGATGTTTTCGATGTAACCTGGCTCCACACGGAGCTACAACTTCATCTAGCAGCTGGATGTTTTCTATCCAACCGGGGCCCCACACTGAGCTACCACTTCATTTAACAGCTGGGTCTTTTCTATCTATCCGGGGGCCACCTTTAAGCTACGACTTCATTTAACAGCTGGATGTTTTCTATCTAACCAGGGGCCACACTGAGCTACTTCATCTAACAGCTGGATTTCTTCTATCCAACAGGGGGCACACATTGAGCTACGACTTCATGTAACAGCTGGATGTTTTCTATCTAACCGGGGGCCCACACTGAGCTACGACTTCATCTAATAGCTGGATGTTTTCTATCTAACCGGGGGTCCACACTGAGCTACGACTTCATCTAACAGCTGGATGTTTTCTAATCAACAGGGGCCCCACACT
This sequence comes from Lampris incognitus, assembly GCF_029633865.1. NCBI lineage: Eukaryota > Metazoa > Chordata > Actinopteri > Lampriformes > Lampridae > Lampris > Lampris incognitus. The sequence continues at coordinate 76,110,602 of NC_079212.1, forward strand.
GACCAACGACTTTATCTAGCAGCTGGATGTTTTCTATCTAACCGGGGCCCCACACTGAGCTACCACTTCATTTAACAGCTGGATGTTTTCTATCTAACCGGGGGCCACACTGAGCTAAGACTTCATCTAACAGCTGGATGTTTTCTATCTAACCGAGGGCCACCTTTAGGCCACGACTTTATTTAACAGCTGGTTTTTTTCTATCTAACCATGGGCCACACTGAGCTACTTCATCTAACAGCTGGATGTTTTCTATCTAACCGGGAGCACACACTGCGCTACGACTTCATCTAACAGTTGGGTGATTTCTATCTAACCGGGGGCCCACACTGAGCTACGACTTCATCTAAGAGCTGGATGTTTTCGATGTAACCTGGGTCCACACTGAGCTATAACTTCATCTAGCAGCTGGATGTTTTCTATCTAACCGGGGCCCCACACTGAGCTACCACTTCATTTAACAGCTGGGTGTTTTCTATCTAACCGGGGGCCCACACTGAGCTACGACTTCATCTAAGAGCTGGATGTTTTCTATCCAACAGGGGCCCCAGACTGACCTACGACTTCATCTAACAGCTGGATGTTTTGTATCCAACAGGGGTCACACTGAGCTACGCCTTCATCTAACAGCTGGATGTTTTCTGTCTAACCGGGAGCACACACTGAGCTACGACTTCATCTAACAGCTGGATGTTTTCTATCCAAGAGGGGTCACACTGAGCTACGATTTCATCTCACAGCTGGATGTTTTAAATCTAACCGGGAGCACACACTGCGCTATGACTTCATCTAACAGTTGGATGTTTTTTATCCTACCGGGAGCCACACTGAGGTATGACCTCTCTAACAGCTGGATGTTTTCTATCGAACTGGGGGCCCAAATTGAGCTGAGACTTCATTTAACAGCTGGATATTTTCTATCTAACCGGGGGCCCACCCTTAGCTACGACTTCATCTAAGAGCTGGATGTTTTCGATGTAACCTGGCTCCACACGGAGCTAAGACTTCATCTAGCAGCTGGATGTTTTCTATCCAACCGGGGCCCCACACTGAGCTACCACTTCATTTAACAGCTGGGTGTTTTCTATCTATCCGGGGGCCACCTTTAAGCTACGACTTCATTTAACAGCTGGATGTTTTCTATCTAACCAGGGGCCACACTGAGCTACTTCATCTAACAGCTGGATTTCTTCTATCCAACAGGGGGCACACATTGAGCTACGACTTCATGTAACAGCTGGATGTTTTCTATCTAACCGGGGGCCCACACTGAGCTACGACTTCATCTAATAGCTGGATGTTTTCTATCTAACCGGGGGTCCACACTGAGCTACGACTTCATCTAACAGCTGGATGTTTTCTAATCAACAGGGGCCCCACACTGACCAACGACTTTATCTAGCAGCTGGATGTTTTCTATCTAACCGGGGCCCCACACTGAGCTACCACTTCATTTAACAGCTGGATGTTTTCTATCTAACCGGGGGCCACACTGAGCTAAGACTTCATCTAACAGCTGGATGTTTTCTATCTAACCGAGGGCCACCTTTAGGCCACGACTTTATTTAACAGCTGGTTTTTTTCTATCTAACCATGGGCCACACTGAGCTACTTCATCTAACAGCTGGATGTTTTCTATCTAACCGGGGGCACACACTGCGCTACGACTTCATCTAACAGTTGGGTGATTTCTATCTAACCGGGGGCCCACACTGAGCTACGACTTCATCTACCAGCTGGATGTTTTTTATCCAACCGGGAGCCACAATGAGGTATGACCTCTCTAACAGCTGGATGTTTTCTATCGAACTGGGGGCCCAAATTGAGCTACGACTTCATTTAACAGCTGGATATTTTCTATCTAACCGGGGGCCCACCCTTAGCTACGACTTCATCTAAGAGCTGGATGTTTTCGATGTAACCTGGGTCCACACTGAGCTATAACTTCATCTAGCAGCTGGATGTTTTCTATCTAACCGGGGCCCCACACTGAGCTACCACTTCATTTAACAGCTGGGTGTTTTCTATCTATCCGGGGGCCACCTTTAAGCTACGACTTCATTTAACAGCTGGATGTTTTCTATCTAACCGGGGGCCGACACTGAGCTACGACTTCATCTAACAGCTGGATGTTTTCTATCCAACAGGGGCCCCACACTGAGCTATGAATTCATCTAACAGCTGGATGTTTTCTATCTAACCGGGGGCCCACACTGACCTACGACATCATTTAACAGCTTGATGTTTTCTATCTAACCGGGGGCCCACACTGAGGTACGACTTCATTTATCAGTTGGATGTTTTCTATCTGACCGGTGGCCACACTGAGCTACGACTTCATTTAAAAGCTGGAAATTTTCTGTCTAAACTGGGTCAACACTGAGCTACGACTTCATCTACCAGCTGGATGTTTTTTATCCAACCGGGAGCCACACTGAGGTATGACCTCTCTAACAGCTGGATGTTTTCTATCTAACCGGGGGCCCACACTGACCTACGACATCATTTAACAGCTTGATGTTTTCTATCGAACTGGGGGCCCAAATTGAGCTACGACTTCATTTAACAGCTGGATATTTTCTATCTAACCGGGGGCCAACCCTTAGCTACGACTTCATCTAAGAGCTGGATGTTTTCGATGTAACCTGGGTCCACACTGAGCTATAACTTCATCTAGCAGCTGGATGTTTTCTATCTAACCGGGGCCCCACACTGAGCTACCACTTCATTTAACAGCTGGGTGTTTTCTATCTAACCGGGGGCCCACACTGAGCTACGACTTCATCTAAGAGCTGGATGTTTTCTATCCAACAGGGGCCCCAGACTGACCTACGACTTCATCTAACAGCTGGATGTTTTGTATCCAACAGGGGTCACACTGAGCTACGCCTTCATCTAACAGCTGGATGTTTTCTGTCTAACCGGGAGCACACACTGAGCTACGACTTCATCTAACAGCTGGATGTTTTCTATCCAAGAGGGGTCACACTGAGCTACGATTTCATCTAACAGCTGGATGTTTTAAATCTAACCGGGAGCACACACTGCGCTATGACTTCATCTAACAGTTGGATGTTTTTTATCCTACCGGGAGCCACACTGAGGTATGACCTCTCTAACAGCTGGATGTTTTCTATCGAACTGGGGGCCCAAATTGAGCTACGACTTCATTTAACAGCTGGATATTTTCTATCTAACCGGGGGCCCACCCTTAGCTACGACTTCATCTAAGAGCTGGATGTTTTCGATGTAACCTGGCTCCACACGGAGCTACAACTTCATCTAGCAGCTGGATGTTTTCTATCCAACCGGGGCCCCACACTGAGCTACCACTTAATTTAACAGCTGGGTGTTTTATATCTATCCGGGGGCCACCTTTAAGCTACGACTTCATTTAACAGCTGGATGTTTTCTATCTAACCAGGGGCCACACTGAGCTACTTCATCTAACAGCTGGATTTCTTCTATCCAACAGGGGGCACACATTGAGCTACGACTTCATGTAACAGCTGGATGTTTTCTATCTAACCTGGGGCCCACACTGAGCTACGACTTCATCTAATAGCTGGA